>NW_004567109.1:56564303-56619800 GCF_000260355.1 Condylura cristata
TTTCAGTGTCCCCACCTGTGAGTACCTCCAGCCACAGTGAGTTGGAATCTAAACCACTACTTGCTGATGCACCACAAGCTCTACTCCCTCATTGATGGTACAACACCATCTCAGATGAGTAGCTTTTTTGGGGGGCAGGGGAGGGACTTTTGGATGCTGTGGATACTTATCTGGATTGAGTAAGCTGGCCACTCATGAACTTGTGGCCTTATGAACCCTTTCCCTGTTAGTTAAATAAATCCATTGTTCTTTCCTGAGCATGAGTACTCTTGCAATTAAGAGCACTGATAGAACCCACAGATGGTGACCTGTCCTCTCTTTTGGCACTGTCGTTTTGGGGTTACACCCACCCCCATAACACAGTTTCATAACTAAAAGTTTGCTACTTGACTTAAATGAAACTTAACTGACTGTCCTGCTAATTTTACCACCAATGGGTGCAAGAAAATGGTTAGACTTCAGAGACTAGTAAATTGAAGAGGAAATTCACTCACCAAGTCTAGTGAACAGTAATTTTAAAATGTAGAAAGTTTTAACTGCCAGGAAAAATCCAAAGGATGCATCTTATTTATATAGCCCAGTGATTTTCCACTATGGCTGTACACTGGAGTCACTTGGCAACAGTTAAACATTTCTGATTTTCATACCCTGTCCTAAGCCAAGTGAATCAGAACAGTATCTTTAAAGATGCCCTGTGATTGTAATGAGTGATCAAGTTGAGAGGTGTGATGAAGCAGCTGTGAAGAAAAGCTGAAATGTGGTAGAGAGTGTATATTTTAACTTTACTGCCTATTGTATCCTCCTGGGGATCTTTAAAAATTACTGATGCCTGGCATTCACCCCAGACATTCCAATTTAACTACTCTTGGGTACAGCCTGGGTATCAAGAATTGTAAAAGTTTCTCAGGTATTTCTAACGTAGAACAAAGTTTTAAAACCACTGTTTGCAATGTACATACCTCTGTTTCTTAGGATGGGTAGCAGTATTTGTTTTTGTTGGCATGGGAATAAAATCAGATCTTTCAACCATATATATTTTTTAAAATGTCACTTTTTTAACCTATTTTTCCCATTTTGACTGGGAGTTTTAAATCCTGTGAATAAGGTATACCTTAACTTGGCCTTTGTTTATAGAATGCAAATTAACCCATTAGCCAGGAGTTCTATAAAGAATAACATTCACCAGAAACTATTTCATAACTCCCAGCCTCAGTCATAAAGTAATAGTAATAACAATGGTTACACACTGATATAATTCAGAAACCATTCTTCATTTGTGCACAGAGTTGCTTGATGTACACACTGAGGAATGACATAGAAGGGAGGGATATGATACCAATCTCCACTGATTCACAAGAAAAAAACCAATCTGAGCCTACATTGAATGGACACTGCAGTCCTCTGACCCTCCTTACAAGCTGCTCAGTGCACACTGATCCGCTAGAACTCTTAGTCCTCCAACATTGAAAGGTTACTTAGTCCCAGGAGATTATTCATCCCTGATCTGACAGAAAGTGCAAGAGCATTACTTGTTCGTGCCAAAAGCCAATAGATCTGAATTTCCAATGAAGCATGCTTTGTGGGAGGAAAAGGGCTTTGCCCCAGCTGGTCCAGTAATCTGAGAGCCAAAGGAAGACATGACTGTCAGAGAGGACACCTGATGAGTTCCAGAACTTCACCTTAGGGGAGTATTTCACAAGACTTACCCATTTATCAAAAGTAGTCAAATACTGCCAACATGTCATGTGTCATGGGGGAGTTGATGGGGTCCATTTGTGAAGAAACCACAGTCCAAGAATCTCACCTGGTGTAGAGAGGCAAATAAAGTGATAAAACGATGATTAATACAAAGAAAATGTCATGAGGGCTGCCTTAAATTTTGTCAGCATGATAGGAGAAGGAAGATTTTACTGTCTGTATAAGTTATATGAAGTCTACAAACACTCCTGTTTCTGCTGTTTTAAGAAAATTCTGAAAACAAAAGTAACTTTTAATACAGATATCTAACATTTCTCACTACTGCACTTTTAGGTTTTCTTTTTGTCTATTTCATAACTAAAGGACTTGAAATGTTATTGAAATTATATACCCTCTTGAATGCTTTCTGGTTTTGAAACATAAGACAACCTAGGCCAGATTTCTTTTTTCATGATATAATAATAGTAAGACATAAATTTTAAAACTTTAAATTGACCAAGTTTATCTCTTGATTTAAGAGAACTTAGTCTGTATTTACAACAAGGTAACATTTACTTTGATTTGAAGTCTTTATTTACAGGCCTCTCCAATAGAATTACTTTATATCCACAATTTTTAATACTCTCACTACAGAAATTAACTACATCAATAGAATCATTCTCAATGATGAAATTTTGGTTTAAATGAGGGACATCACTGTTACAGGTGAAAACAAGCAAATTAAAATTTCAGAGGTTTCCAAATACCCTAAACCATTTATTTGGTGTCCTCTCATTTAACACTTTTATAAAAACTGATTAATAAATTTTCAATATTTTCTAACAGGATTGATGTGGGAGCATACCAATGAAGGGGTAGGAAGCTATATTTCCAAATCACATACAGCATTGTAAAACCAATGTTCCTTTTCCTTAAATAAACAAATTTAAATTCTGAAGTGAAATAACTGAACTAAAAAATAGTACCTTTTTTTTACAAGTAATTAGACTGATCTCTCAAAAAGACTTTATAGATGTCCCATTTAAATGAATGATTTGCATTTAATTCTAGTGATTAAAGGAGGCATATCTTCATTCATATGTTAAACTTGACTGTAGCACGTCACATACCTAGCATGTTGCAAGTACTATGATACTTGCTGGTAGAAACCATAAAGAACACCACATACATTAGTCTTCTCTATCTTCTAAGAGTTTATAGTTTAGGATGGCAGTCATAAGCTATATAAATTACATGTTCCAAAGTGTACTATGAATTGCATGTAATGATTAAAATTTGGTAAAATTTTATGATATATTTCAGTTTGCAATTTAAAAAGCTGCAAAGCAACTTGTACCTACATTGATTTTTATGAAAATGGACTCTGTTTTTAAAGGTTGAGTTTTGGGGAAATGTATTTTTATGATTCTTTAGCACTTTCATTAATTTAACTCTAAACCTTTTTCAAGATGCAAAAAAAAAAAAAATTACTATGATAAAAATGGACAAACCCTGGCCTAAGGATTCAAAAAATGGATTCAAGAGGGAGGACATCTGAACTGAGACAATGCTCTTAATAATAACAACTCCCATTGCTGACATTATACTAAATGTAATACTTTTTAAAGCTTAGAGAAGCTAAGTAGTTTTAAACAGCTAGGAAATAATAGAGCCTGAAGTTGAACCCAAATGCCAACTCCAGGACATGTATTCTTTTTTAAAAAATAAAATAAAAGTTTATTTTTACATCATTTTGTGCCTTTTCCTTTTTTTTTTTTTTTTTAAAGATTTATTTATGCGGGCCCTTCCTGGTGGCACAGCAGGTTAAAGCACTGCACTGGGAAGCTTAGGCCACTTCCGCATGAGTTCGATCCCCGCCTACCCCGGAGGAGATCCACATGGCGTGGCAGACCTCTCCTAGCTAGCCCGCTGCTACCCTCAGCAGTGTACTTCATTGATCTGCCTGTTCTGCTCCCCACTCTGACCCTGGTGAATCCTCTCACCCTCCACATCTCTGGCCTGTACCCCAGTTCTGTATGAACAAATAAATAAATCTTAAAAAAAAAAAAAAGATTTATTTATGCATGTATATGCATGTAGAACTGGAGTATAGGCCAGAGGTGCAGTGGCAGTGAAGAGGATTCACCAGAGACAGAGTAGGAAGCAGAACAGCCAGATTAACAAAGTATACTGCTGAGGGCAGCAGTGGGCAAGACAGGAGAGGTCTGCTGTGTCATGTGGGTCACCTCCCTGGGCAGGATGGAACTCATGCTGAAGCAGCTGCAGCTAGCTTAGTAGTGCTGCACATTAACCCGTTGCACCACCAGGGAGGACCCCGGACATGTATTCTTAATCATTAGTCAGAAAGACTCTTCAGAGAATCTGGAAGCTGGAGAGTCCAAGATCAAGATTTTGGCCTGTTCCTGGCTTACAGATGGCTGCTTTTTCACTCTATGTTCACACAGCCTTTCTTATATGTGCATAGAGGTATCTCTCTTTTGCTTCCTCATCTTATGTGGTCAATATTCCATCAGATTAGGGCCCTACTGGTACAGCCTCATTCGACTGTAATTACCACCTAAAACTCTTATCTCTAAATACTGGTATATTGGAGGCTAAGCCTTAATACAACATATGAATTTTGGGGTGAGCATAAACTAGGGAGAAGGAGAAGAGTATTCCAGATGAAGAAAAACTATGCTCTCAAAAGACCTAAAATGTAGGTTATAACAGATATGTGCATCTGGCCAATCTAGATGAAATAAGCAAAGTAATGATCTCTCCCAACAAAAGTTAACTTCTGTAACTGATTCTCCCTTCAGACAAAGTATTTGCAAAGACTGTCACCTAGTGGCAATAGACAGGAGGTAGCTATAAGGCAAGTATGACTGAACAGATACTTACTTGGGGTGCTGACTCATACATTCCCCTTTTTCCTTTTTGTTTACCCAACTGGTTCTTTAACTAAAATATACTAAACTCACTATTAAAGTATCAAGGAAGTCATTACTTCTCTCCACTGAATTCTCTCTCACACACACACAGAGTAGTCTGACATTTTCAAACCCTCAAAGAAAGAATAGTTTTATCTCATCCCATTTTGAGTCAGACCAAATACTTAGTGACAAAGTATAATGAAAAATATAAAGCATGACCGGTGAATATGTTCTGTCAGCAGTGTAGATGTGGGTCATGGAACAGGATAAACAGTTCCAATTAACTGAGGTACTGACAGAAAATAAAAGGAATATGCAATGGGTACTAGAAGATAGGAAATCATAAACAGCAACTGAAGACTGCTGAATAGTTGTAAAAATTAGATTTGTAAAAACCCACCAATACATATGTATACATGCATACATCCATATTTTAAATTTAAACTAACCAGAATAGGTACTACTGAGCAGGTACTATTCTTGGCAAGTAAAACCCAAAACTGATAGAAACATTTGGTCTTGACTCTGATTTAAGTGCTAAAATCACCTGGAGAAATAAACTTCATATGTGAGTCATAATAATGTGAGATGGTGCCAAGAAAGGGCTGTTTAGATTCCACACTTAATAGCAGGCACCTTCCCATAGGATAAAACTTCCTTTCAGTTCAGCTACATGTTTTTATCAGAGGAAATACCACTAAGTAAGCAACTTTTATTTTTAGCCTCATAAAACCCTAAACATAGATCGGGAATTTGATAGTTTAATTAATCCACTCAAACTTAAGACATTAATTATTATTGAGTGTATTGGTTAAAACTCTTGATGTTACAAGAAAACTCTTAACTGATGCGATTTGAGTGAAAACTAAAAAGTTCAGGAACATCTCCAGCTTTATGAGAGTTTGACTGATGTCGGCCAAACTATTTCTCCTTTCTATTTATCAGCTTTGCTTTTGACTCCATTTCCAGAAGACTTAAGCTTCACACACCCAAGATGGCAGCAGGCAGCTCTAGGCTGTAACATTTCAGTACAGAAGGGATTAACAAAACCCATTTTTTCAGGATTCCTCATATTTCATTGGCTTAAATTTAGCCACATGCCAAATTAGAAATTGTATAGGGGAAGTAAATTTTTCTGTTTTTCCCAACACTTAAATGCCCTTATGATTAGTGTGCATTCTCTACTATAAAATCCCATTTTTTATTATGTAAGCTAAAAAAAACAGATACATATGCCTTTTGCCCATCTGACCCTGACATTTAGCACAAGGCATGTGCACCTGTCTTGGGTGTGTGAATCTGCCATCTGGAACTGTAAATCTTAAGTTATCCAAACAAGCAGGCATCAGAGAGCACTGCTTTCATTTGTGACACCTAGTTTCCAGTGGCAGCACCCTGTCCAGAGAGTACCTAATGGATGACCTAATTCTGATATGGTGTTTCTATGCTAATGCTGTTCCCTTTCCTGGAACCAACTCCTCCTTACTTCTGTGCTCTTCAAATGCCACCTGCACTATGAAACCTTAAGGAAAATACCCAGATGAAATAGACCTCTACCATACCACAACTCCTTTAGTGCAGGGTATATACCCTACATACAGAATTCATTCACAATCCCACAGTTCTTCATATTGGCTTTTTATCCCCTACTTACAGAATTCATTCACAATCCCACAGTTCTTCATATTTGGCTTTTTATCCCCTATTGTACAGTGAGCATTTTCTGGAGAGGAATGAGAATTATCACATCTCTGGACTTCTTCCATTATACCCAGTAGATGTAACTAGCTAATATTCTGTAATTTTAAGAGTTAGGTTTGGAGACAGCATTAATAATAATTAGGTCTATCACCTCACGTAATAAAGGAGAAGAATGAAGTTCAGACAAAATTAAGATTGACTAATTTCAGATAGTCATGATTGGCATGGACCAGACCAGTATTTTCCTGGCTCCTGGGCTGAGGAATTTTTTTAAGTGACTGAAAAAAACCCCTTGTGGCCTAGGGGTTAAGTCTCAGTGCTATCACCTCTACAGGCAGAGTTCCATCCCCCACCAGTCTGCTGACCTACATATGGTGCTACAGACTTCTCTTGTCTCTCGCACTGCTCCCCTCAGCAGTGTATTTCAGTAGCTCTGCCTGTTCTGCTTCCCACTCTGTCTCTGGTGAGCTCTCTCCCCCCTGCCCCCCGCCCCAACACACATCCCAGTTCCATGCACAAATAAATAACCTGCACTGATCAGGAGAGGTCTGCCATGCCATGTGGATCACCTTTGGGCTGGAGATCAAACTGGCACTAAAACAGCTGTGGTGGCTTGCAGTGCTGCACTTTAACCCACTGCGCCACCAGGGAGGGCCCAGGATCAATCCTTTATAACCTGGTCTAGCTCGGTCAAAAACAAGTAGGCAAAGAAAACTTGAGAAAAGGAAAGAAGTCAGGTGTGGCATCTGAATAATGGAGGAAAAGAATAGATTTATGTAAGGAGGTGAGGGCAGAAGGAACTAAGATGACCATTAACCCCGTCATAGAGCTCCCTGTATCAGACTCCTGAGGGAATATCCAAGGTACAGACCTGAGGGTAAAGATACAGAGATTGGGCCCCTTGTGAGATTCCACATAGTTATCCAAAATTAGCAGCAAACAGGCCACTCCACAGAGTGAGCCCCTCCGAAAGGGAAAAGGACTAGATCAGGGCAGTTACTGCACTGGCTCAGGGCAGCTGTCCTCTGCCCACCTGTGCCTATGCAGATGTTTCTTTCCACCTACTTTCTCCCTCTGCAGGCCAGCAGCATCCTGTCTACCTGTGACCTGTACCCTGCCAGGACTTCTTCTCTGTACTGACCTTCCTCAGTGGAGGCCGCTCTCCTAAGGCCGCCCACCTGAAACCATGAAGGCCTCTCTCAGCAAACCTGTCCCTTTGCGGCAGCTCCTCTTGCTGGATTGTGCCTATGCAAATATCCAGTACACCTGTACTTTTCCCTAATAAACCTGCTCTTGAAATATAACTGAGTATCTGTCTTATGGAGAAACTTGCCAGGGGAACTTGCTGCCTGCCACTGAAAGGGGAGCTCTGGTGAAACCTTTCCCAGAGTGAACCCAAGGACCCTGAACACACTCCCCGCCCCACCAAAAAAAAAAAAAATTCCTATGACTTAAACAGCGATTCACTTGTGAGCTTAGCTGCTGTCAAATGTGAAGTGAGAACTATTAATGAATTTTGCAAAATAAAACACACTAGTATGTGGCCAACAGCCATTTCATTGCTCTGGTGGGAACCAAAACCTTAAGTGTAAAAGGGAAGAAAAAGAAGATACTAAGTCTCAATTTTTTTTTCCTTTGGAAATTTTGTTATTTAGTAAAACAAATGGACAGTAGCTGACTAAAGTCAAGAAGGTAAGTATATTTTGAAATGGAGGTCATTCTTTGCTCATAGGGAGGATTCAACAGGGAAGAAAAGAACCAATGATGAAAGAGAGAAGCTCTAAGGCAAATCCTCAAGTGGGAAAGAAAAAATGACTCAAAAGTACATCATGATCTACGCAGGAATGGACAGAACTCGGAAATGTTCAGTAAATGCTGGCTATTAGTGTATGATCATTTCAGTTTTGAGTATTGAATAGGCATCGAGTTCATAAAACATGTCCATCTACTAGCACTTGGGTTCCAGCTGTAGCAGCGTCAGTCTAAATTCTTGTTCTATCACTTGCCAGATTTTTTCTTTGGACTTTGTTTTCCTGTTAAGAGTGTAAAGTAGGCTATTTCTGAGCTTAGTGAGATTAAACCGTGTAAAATTCTGCATTGTACTGGCTCGTAACAAAAATTCAAATGTTAACGCCTTTGTAATAATTTTCATTGTCTTACAATTGTCACGCATGCTACTATGCGTTTTGGCACTCTCACCGATTGCGATTAAAGGGCCAGAAAGGACCACAGGGCGGGGTCCTGGGCGCGCGCACTGGCCAATTCGCGGGTGGGGTGCGTGAGGCCGGCACCCCTCTGAATTCCCCACCGCCTAACCTTCTAGTGACACCGTCTCTCCAGAAGGCACTCTCGTAAAAGCAAAACAAACAAAAACAAATAAAACGAGGCAACTAAATGAGGAAACCGCCACTAAAGCGCCGAGGAGTCAAACTGAGGCGGGAAGTCATGCGCCTGCGCCCAGCCACGGCGCTCTCCTTGCACCTGCGCAGTGGCTGCAGCGGGAGCGAGCCGCGCAACTGGAAGTCCCGCCCCGTAGCTTCCAGACTCGCGGCTGGGCGGGGCGTCTCGTGAGAACTGCTGGTTATCGCGGGAACTGCATTCAAAAAGCCCTGGCGCTTACCCGAGAGCTGAGTAAATGGGCAGATTCCTCAGTAGTGAGGTGGACTTGGGGTCACGAACCTGGGCACCCTGAACTCGCCTCACCGGTGGTCAGCTGCCGCGGAGGAGCGAGGGGGTGAGGAGAAGGGTACGAGCAGGGGTCTACAGGGAGGTGCCCTTGGAGAGGCGCGGTGGGGAGCGGCGAATGGGGCGTCTGGGAGGAGAGCAGGGCTGAGGGAACCCGGGGCCTGGCTGTCGGGCAGGCCCTTTACTCAGAACAGCTTCTGATTAGGCAGGTTCGGAGCGGGCCTCAGTCTGCAGCGGGGGTCGCTTCGCTAACCACCCCCCCCCGGGGGGGGGGTCGCATGAGTGTGGGAGGCCTGGGCCCCAGAGGGTTAACTTACTAGGTCTGCACCGGCCTGTGCTGGAGCCACTTGTCACACGGGACAGTCCGAGTTGAGATTCCTTGTTTGGAAACTACACGCTGAATTTTGGAGACAACTTCAAAAAGCAATAACTCGCTAATCATTTTTGTCATGATTGCATATTGAAACAATAGGTGCGAAGCATTGGAATCATTAAAATAGTATTAAAATGGATCTTATCTGTATTTATTTTTTAGAAGAGTGCCTCCTAAAAAAGTAACTCACTGATGTGTCTCGCCCTTTATTTCTAGGGAGCAGTGCTGCCTCAAGGACAGCAGGTGTCAATTTCTACCGATTGTTTTACTTCCATTACAGGATTTGATAGCCAAAACCCTGTTGAGTAGCTGTTACTCTTTTTGTTTCATAAATGACAGCGCAAAGTATTAAATAAGTTGTCCAAATTCATTGTAGCCACTGAGTAGTAGCGGTAGGGTAAGAACTAAGTAAGCCAACCTGATTTCTAGAGCTCTGCTCTTGTCTCAAGCTTCATCACTTACTATCTGATGACACTGGCCAAGTTAGGTAACCTTTCTGTGCTCCACTTGTAAATGTGTAAAATGGGGTAATACCTTCTATGTTCAGAGGTGTTCAGAGGATTAAGATAAGGTGTGGTATATGCAAGGCACCTCCACACAATATTGGGCACATGTTAGCTGCAGTTGTATTCAGCCCTGGCCATCTCTTTTTGCAGGTTGACAGATTTGTTATTTTCCGTTAGACCTTTGCTGAAAAGTCATTTTCTCAGGGAAATCTTCCTTAACTATATTTTCCTCTAAACTGCCCCTCTCCTACCAACGAGAAAGGACAGCACCCCCATTTTACAGTTTCAGGAGGCATCTTTCCCTTTTGCAATTTATCACATTTGTAATTTTGCAGCTCATTTTGATGTAATGCCTTTCTATTAGTAAGCCGTAAGAATAGAAAACAGGGATATTGTCTAATTTGGGGGTGATCGTTGTATCCTTGGCAATAGGATAGTACTTGACACATAATAGGGGGTTTTTTTGAGTGGATGAGAGCTCGTTTAAACTTCATTGGACATGGCTGGTTAGGATGTGTTGGCTGGCTTCAGTTTTCCTTTGGTAAATATTAATGACGGTAGCACTTAGGCTCAGCCTAATACATTTGATGTAGTCCCTGGAAGCAGTCTTCCTGGCTAGTGGTAAATCCTCAGCAAGTATTTTTTGTTATTAACAGTGCAACAGTTGACTGACCTGCCTTTTCATGTACAGGCTTTGAAAAGTTCATTTTACAGTAGCTAACTTTCAGCAGTGGATAGTATACATTTTTTTTTAAAGATTTATTTATTTATACAGAACTGGGGTACAGGCCAGAGATGCAGAGGGTGAGAGGATTCACCAGGGACAGAGTGGGGAGCATAACAGGCAGATCAAGGAAGTACACTGCTGAGGGGTGCAGTGGGCGGGTCAGGAGAGGTCTGCACTGCCATGTGGCTCTCCTCTGGGCAGGCAGGATCGAACTCATGCGAAGTGGCTTAAGCTTCTTAGTGCAGTGCTTTGCCACCAGGGAGGGCCCAGATAGTATACATTTTTAAAACTCAATCCCCTTCATCCTCACTCTTAAAGACCTTGCTTCCTAATTCACTGACAAGTTGAAACAGTTACAAGGACACACTTAATGCAGGGTTCCATTATTCTTGTTTCCTTGTTTACATTATCTGTATCCATATACTTTGTTTTCCCTTACTCTGCATGAAATATTTTCCTGTCTAAAATTAGCCCCAGCTCTTTAGAAAGCATCCTTTTTATTCATCACTTCAACATTTCTCCATTGTCCACCATATCATCAGTTTTTCATCTTAGGTCTATCCCATGACATTCACATTTTTTGTTAAAAAAAAAAAAAACACTCGCAGTGAATGTGTAGCTCCATTTATCTGTTCTCCTTTGCCAGAAACCATACTTGCTGTCACCTGTTTGTGTACTGTTCTCTCCTCAACCCATTCTAATCTAATCCCTGTCTTTTAGGTTCACCAGCAACTGAATTCAAGTAAATGGCTGTTTCTCAGTTCTCACTTTAATTGACTTAGCAGAAGAATTTGGTCACTCCCTCCTCTTTAATATACTGGCTTATTGATTTCCAGGGTAGTACTTGCTCTTGGTTTTCCTCCTCTCTCACTTTTCCTGCCTGAGTATATTTTGATAGGTGCTTTTTCCTTTGCTATCTTTCCTATTAATGGTACTCAGTCGTGATCCACTCCTCTTTAGTTTTATTTATTTGCTGGTGATAATCAAGTTTCAAACATTTATCCCAATTACAGCCACATTTGTATATCCAGCTTAGACCCACCTATGCACATAGCCAATTGCTTACTTGCTATCTTTCATGTCCAAAATTTAAGCCCCTTTCTAAGTACTCTTTACGCCCAGGTTTTAATATCCCAGTTGATACCAAATCTATTCTAGTCAAGCCAGAAGACATTGAGGCGTTTTTCACTTTGTTTTCACACATCTCACATTTCATTTGTCAGAAAACCATGTTGACTTTATTTAAAAAATACAGACTTATAAAATCCCTTACTACCTTCTGTGCAGTCACCCTAATCTAAGCTATAAACTCACCTTCTAGCTTGCTCCTTGCTCCAAATTATCCACCTAATAGCCAAAATGTTCCTTTTAAATGTACCCAGTATCTACTATAAATTCTTAAAATGACCTGATCTGCCTACTCTTCCTATTACCTGCCTTTTCCCCTTATTATCTACTCTGACTGAAATCTGACCTTGTCCAAAGGAAGTCTTTGGACTTCCTTCCCATCTTATTGCTTCCCTTCTATTTACAGTTTCTGTTCAAAAATAGGTATATGGCCAGTTCTGTCATCCTCTGCAAGGTTTTTGCTCAGTCACCTGAGCGCTCTTTTCCCCTGTAACTTATTTTAAATTTCATCCTGCCTCACCATTCCTAGCTCTTCCAGGTTCCCTTCTCCTGTTGTTTTTTTTTTTTTTTCCATTTCACGTTTTGTTTTAAAGATTTGTTTATTTGTACATACAGAACTGGGGTACAGACAGGCCAACAGGCCAGAGGTGCAGGGGTGGTGAGAGGATTCACCAGAGACAGAGAGGGGGACAAAACAGGCAGATCGATGAAGTACACTGCTGAGGGGAACAGCAGGCGGGTCACCTCTGGGGTGGGGATCGAACTCCTGCTCATGTGCCTTTAGCTTCTTAGTGCTGTGCTCTAACCCAGTGTGCCACCAGGAGGGCCCCCATTTCACTTTTTAATGTACTATACTATTAATTAGTTTTTATCTTCGCCCACTAGAAAGTAAGTTTCATGAAAGAAGAACTTTTTTGGTGTCCGTTTGCTCTCTATAACCTACCCAAGGTGCCAAGAAAGGAGTCTAGTGCATAAGACATTCAGGAAATGTAGATCGAATGAATGAATGCATTGACTGGAGACAATGGTGTTTTAAGAAGTTAACACCATTATGATAATAGAGAAATCGTGGACTTATTTGTTCTTGCCTTACTTTGTTAATCTTAATCAAAGTTGCCTTTTCTACTTTAAATTGCTATCATTTAACTATAAAGTTTCTTTATTTCTTTCATTGTATTTTTAATTTAATTACCACTAAAGTAATTAACTGTGAAACCTGTCCTACTTTAGCATTCAGGGATACTTAACACAGAACTGAATAATTTCCTGATACTGAATTTCCTAGAAGCAAAATTAAATGTAAATTTGTCCTTTTTGTCCACATAACCCATTTGTCAGACCTTGCTCTTAGAACAAGAACATAAGTTTGACCATTTACAAGTCAGGAAGAAAAACATTAACACCTTTTTTACAGTGTCATATTGAATATGTATGCTTGTAAATATATGTTTACCTATGTACTGAATACTATTTCCAGTAAGAACTATGTATGCATACATATATTTCTTTTATTATTGGTATTGTGTGGAATTTTTTGATAAACAAATACTTTTTATTTATTAAGTACCTGTTTCTAGCAGGCTGAAAAAAGAAAATGGAGGCAGATATTGCAGATCTCCGATGCAAGCTAAAAGAGGTTGAAGAAGAGCGACTAAAAGCTGCACAGTATGGTTTACAACTTTTGGAGAGCCAAAATGAATTGCAGAATCAGTTGGACAAATGTCGTAATGAAATGATGAACATGACCGAGGTAGTATTCTTGACTCTGTTCACAAATGGTGGGCTTAAATATTGACAGTTTGTGTTGTTTAGCAATTATTATTATTTTATCCTTTTCTGAAGATACTAGATCTGATTTCTACCCACCCCCTACCACATAAGAGGGATGAACTAAATAAATTCCTAATGTTATTTTCTAACCCATTATATTTGAATTTGAAAATTAAGTTCCATTTGCTCTCTTTACTATGTACTGGATTTTAGATTTTGTTGTCTGCACATTTCCTAGTTGACCTCACTTATATCATAGCTTTAGGTAATACTTAAATGCCCCAAGATACAACTCCAGTCCTTCTAGTTCTCCAAAGTCTAGACTTGGATATTCAACTGCCCACTTAGGGACATCTCAAGCTTAACATAAACAGTTGATTTGCTGCTTGCTAACCTAATAGTCACTTGAAATTTTCTTTTGCTTACTTAGTATAATAATACTCATCCAGTTATTTGAGCTAAAAATCTTAAGAATTTTGTACACTATCTTTCTGATCCTTATTTTCTCATATTTAATCCATAAGTAAGCTCTAAGAAGTTGACCTACAAAACTACTATCTATGCTGTTGTCACTGTTTCAGACCACCATCATCTTCTCCCTAGAGTCCTTTGTTAGCTTGCTTTCCTTATTGTCATTCATAACACCCATTCTTCATACAATAGGCAAGTGGTCATTGAAGAATGTACAAAAAATCATGTCGTCT
The DNA here is from genome assembly GCF_000260355.1 of Condylura cristata. Taxonomy (NCBI): domain Eukaryota; kingdom Metazoa; phylum Chordata; class Mammalia; order Eulipotyphla; family Talpidae; genus Condylura; species Condylura cristata. The sequence goes on from NW_004567109.1 coordinate 56,578,511, forward strand.
ATCAGCAAAAATATGTAGTGGCTTCCAGTTATATTTACCACAGAATGTAAGTTACTTACTTGGGTTTGCAGATACCTGTAAGACCTGACCTCTCCTGATCTCATCTCAAAAGGCTTACCCTTTTTTAGCCTTGACATTAGTGGTTGACCTCCTTAGTTGCTCATTTCTCACTATCATGTATTGAACCTTCAACCTTCAGTTTTCTGTTAAATATCTTTTCGACATAGGCTTTCCCTGAGTGTAGTTATTCACTCAATTCTTTGCATTGCTAATTATCTTTAGATTATTGATGCTCCATGAAAGGGCAAATTTTGTTATTTTCACTGCTTTATCCATAATGTATGGCAATATTTATTGAAACAATAATTTTATTTAGTTAAAGCTCATTACAATTTAAACTTGGATCTCAAACTTTAAATATAATAGATAAAAATAATTAATGTTAACCCTTTTCTTCTCATATAGTACTATCCTTAACCCAGAACTCAATGTCACTTCCTTTTAAAGGCAAAGTGACAATTATAAGTACTTTATGTGTGTGTGTGTGTGTGTGTGTATGTATGTATATTTTAGTTTATTTTTACATCATTTTGTGCATTTTTCCATCTCATTTGCAATCCCTTTGGGCTTCTCATCACCAAATCACCCATGTGCCATCACCAGAGTCCAGTGCATTCCCCCAATGTTTTTGGTGCCATCCCCCACTCCACCCCCACAAAATGTCTGGTTTTTATTATAAGTACTTTTAATAGTAAAATTCAAACCATGCCATATAGAATCATTTTGGGAAATAAATTATCAAATATGTTCTTACTGAGTAATTAAGCTTCTCTTTGTATTCTTTTAAAGCTTGGTGAAATTTTTGAAATGATGTACTTTTTATCTTTAACTTCCCTATTAATATTCAGAAGTTCTGTATCGTCTTACAACTGTATTCATTCAAGTAGTCATTTTGAGAGCATCTCTCAGATAACATCTAAAAGTAAGGTTAGCCTAGTATTGCTTTTTATACTTAATCCACTTTTTATTTAAGACTGGAATACAAAGTTATTCCAGATTTAGTATGTGTTAACTTAGCAGCAAATATGTGAGACAGGGTTAAAAAAGAAAAAGGTGAGAACTACCTATATGTGATGGCTTTCAGTCATTTTATGTAACTGAGTTATAATTGAATCTGTTTCCAGAATTATGAACAAGAAAAATATAGCCTTCAGAAGGAAGTGGAACTCAAAAATCGAATGTTAGAAAGTTTAAGTTCTGAATGTGAAGCTATTAAACAACAACAAAAAATGCACCTTGAGAAATTAGAAGAACAACTGAGCAGAAGCCATGGACAGGAAGTGAATGAACTAAAAAATAAGGTTTGGATATTCATGTATTTCAGGAAAACAAAATGACTCTAGCTTGTGCAAACATCTGTAAATTTTAAGTGACAAAGATTTTCTTAGAAACATCTGTGCAGATTAGCTGAGATCAAGGCCTCTATCATCTTAATGTTGGGAGTGGGAACACTTAAGAAACAAGAGTTGGCCAAAGGAACTTGTATAATGTTGTGTAAATAACATTCTGCTAGTTAAATTAAATTACTTAATTTTAGTGACTGAATATTTGTTAGAGCTTTAGTTTCATAACCTTGTTTTTGATGCTTATAGTCTCTCAGATACAGTAGTCCCCCTCACTTTCACTGTACCTAGAAGTGTGCTTTCTCATATGGCAAGAAAACAATAGTTTCTTGTAAATTAATGTACATTGGAATTGATACTTTGTAATTAGTTTATTGAAGATAAACTAATACATATGTCCTAACTGTTACAACGACTCCATAAAAGAAGGTAGCATTATTATCTCCACAAAACGTAAGAGAAAACCAATATTAAACAGGTCAAACATATTGACCAAAATTAGATTTTCAGCCAACATTTGAATTAAGCCTGTAACACTTGTAAAGTCACTTTACTTAATATAAGGACATGTTTTGTCCCCATTTCGAGTATAAATACAAAATTTATAATGTGTTCATATATGGTATTGATAGTTTCTGTTCAGTGTTCAAGGATTGTCCATTCTCTTTTAAGTTGAAATAAAACTACTTATTTATCTTTTGAAAAAGAACAGCATTTTCATGTGATGTATTATTGGTGAATTATATGAAAATGAAATCTATGAATTGGTCATTTAGGCTTCCCTTCAACAAGTGTCTTAAGAGCTTTTAATTTTATGATTTGACTTTTTCCCCCCTCCACCAAACTCTGCTCATTCCCCCTACCTTCCTCTAACCTTTCTCCCTTTTCCTCATTCCCTCTGGTAGACATTATCTTTTTGCCAAGTTCAGACTTTTGTTTTTTCTATTGTTTGTGTGTAATTTTTGTTAGATATTTATATTATGTAGATGAGTGAAACCACCCAAAATTTATCTTTTACTAGAACTGATTTCACGTAGTCACTTCAGAGTCCATTCATTTTGTACCAAATACCAGTTTCATCTTTCTTCACAGCTGTGTAGTATTCCATTTAATATATGCTCCATCATTTTTCTAGTCATTCCTCTATTGAAGGGTACTTGGATTGGTTCCATATTTTTACAATTATAAACAGTGCTGCTAGGTAGGTAGGTGTAGCTATAACTTTTCACATTAAATTTTTCACACTATTTGAACAATTATCTAATAGTATGGTATTGCTGCATCTAACAAAGAATTTCCATTCTTACTTTCTCGAGAAACTTCCATGCTGTTTTCCAAAGGACTTGTGTCAGCTTGTATCCCTTCCAGCAGTGGATGAGAGTTTGGTTTTTTACCACTGCCTTGTCAACATTTGCTAATTTTGTTCTTTTTTAAAAGTTGTCTAGCCTTGGCCACATAGGAAATCCTGGTAGAATTACTATGTAGTAAAAAATGGGTTAATGAGTGATGTTTTTCAGAAAGTTGGATGTGTTTCAACATAGATTGTTCAGCTGAAAATAGAGAAGGGTAAGCAAACTAAGTGGTTCTTACTTTTTAAATAGAAAGCATTTATCAGGATGCTTTGTAACACTCAGATCCTATTGAAGAAAATGCAGATGATATTCATAACACGGAACATCGAGTAAAAGGTTTTTTATTGGTAACAAACTTCATTGAACACACCTTGGTACTGAATATTTTACATATTCAATCTCAGTGTTAAGGTCCTTACAATAGCCTAGTGGTTGTAGGTACAATCATTTACCAGCTTTACATAGGACTAAAACTGGGGCAGGGTAAACCTAGACCTGAGCATACAGCTTCATCTTTTTGCTGAAAGTTATTTTTAGTTTTTCAAGATTTGAAACTACGTGACACTTCAGAAAGCACAGTTAAGTAGTTTGTTTAACTTGACCATTTTCCAAAGTAGTTACCCTGCAGATTCCTTCAGTAACCTTTGATATATATGATTATGTACTTTTTCCCTTCCTTTCCTTTTAGATAGAAAAACTGAAGGCAGAATTAGATGAAGCTAGGCTAAGTGAAAAGCAGCTGAGGCACAAAGTAGATCATCAAAAGGAACTCCTTTCTAGTAAATCAGAAGAAATGCGGATGATGTCTGAACGTGTACACGAGAGTATGTCTTCTGAGGTGTTGGCTCTTCAAATTGAGCTTACCGAAATGGAGAATGTAAAGGTAATTTTTATGGCATGCACTCTGCTGTTTTCTTTTTTTCACCATGTTTTTGTAATAATCCTTAAGACCTAGTTTCAAGACTGAAATATCTTTTGGCCTAATTAAAAATGTTAATTAAAATGATTTATGGAGAATTTTAGGTGGATTGCTTTGTATATAATAAAGCTTTATTTAGATTACTTGATTATATAAGGTATACTGCGTTTAGTAGAATGAAAACTCTGGAAAAATTTAGAGATATGTTCTCTGATCCTAGCTGGTATTAATTAGAGCCCCATAGAAAATGTTGGTCCTGTGAAAATTGATATGCATATGGATTTTTTCTTATTGCATGATAAATTTAATTCAAAAAGTCTTAAATTTGTAGAAAAGAAAAACAATCTCCAGAGCGTTTTATTTGGTTTTCTGCTGAAAAGTGTTTTTATTTTATTCCTTACAATCTTTGACTCATTCTCTAGTTTTAGTTTTGGGTGTGAGCTACTGCTTAAACTCTGGGAAGCTACTGACTGTAGGATTATTTTAGAGTGTTTCCGCTTTCTCAATTCCCTTTGAATAGACCACCCTCAAAGAAGAAGTCAATGAACTGCAGTACAGACAAGAACAACTGGAACTTCTTAGTACAAATTTAATGCGCCAAGTAGACCGCCTTAAAGAAGAAAAAGAGGAGCGAGAGAAGGAAGCAGTTTCTTACTATAATGCCTTAGAGGTATTATGATTACTATAACACCATCTTTTTCAATTTATAGTAAATTATTTTCTTGTTTATCTAATCTCTATCAGCTAAGCTGGTTTTTTTTGAATTTAGAAAGCTCGTATAACAAATCAGGATCTTCAGGTGCAATTAGATCAAGCTCTCCAGCAAGCCTTGGACCCCAACAGTAAAGGCAACTCTTTGTTTGCAGAGGTACTTACAAATAGTCCATTGATTAAACTGACATTTCATATAACACAGAATAATTAAACTTGTTAATATTTTCTAGGTCGAAGATCGAAGGGCTGCAATGGAACGTCAGTTTATCAGTATGAAAGTCAAGTATCAGTCACTAAAGAAACAAAATGCATTTAATAGAGAGCAGATGCAAAGAATGAAGGTATTCACTTATATCAACAAAGGTTTATCATCTATTTCCTAGCAATATTACATTATAAATATCAACAATATTTCCTATGCAAATAGTTACTTGCATAATTATTTCTAGAACCTCATTATTTTACAAAAAGATAGCAATGCATTTGAATTGGGCAAAAGATAATTTAAAAAATCAATCCTGGAATAAAGATTTAGTAGTAATATATTTAGCATCCATTGACTCATCTAATTTTTTAATAATTACTCAGCAGCTTTACTGAGGAAGTTTATAATCTATTCATTTCTTTTCATTTCTTCCTGTTTGCTAGTATCTTTTTGAACACAGCCTTAAGGTTCCTATTTCAACCAAAAATAACTCCCCATTCTTCAGTTCCCCCTGAAGGCTTATTATAGAGTGTATTTGGATTATTCAGTATCCCCTTTTCTTGAAGTTCCTTAAATCAAACATATTGGCCCTTTTATATTTAATTAAATTTTAGTCCAATAGGCAGTAATAGAAAAACATGGGAATTAGAAAAATTGTACATTACCTTGAAGAACCTTCATCCCTGGTCTATTGTGCCCAATTCTTCCATGGTGGTAACTAAACATTGAAGATATTCCTTCTTTTATTTAGGATGAGATTTATCAAATATCTAGAAAAGGTCAGTGATTAAAATTTGAAGTCAGATGAACTTGAAATTCATTCCTAGTTCTGTCATTTTCTAGTTTTCTTTGACTTGGGACAAATATATTTTTTTTTTTTTTAATTTTTTTTTTTTTTAATTTTTTTTTATTTTTTTTTTTAAAAGGCTTTTTTTTTTTTTTAAAGATTTATTTATTTATTTGTGCATACAGAACTGGGGTACAGGCCAGAGGCTCAGGGGCGGTGAGAGGCTTCACCAGAGACAGAGTGGGGAGCAGAACAGGCAGATCGACGAAGTACACTGCTGAGGGAAGCAGTGGGCGGGTCAGGAGAGGTCTGGCTCGCCATGTGGTCTCCTCCGGGGCAGGCAGCAGGCGGGAATCGAACTCATGCGGAAGTGGCTTCAGATTCTCGGTGCTGTGCTTTAACCCGCTGCGCCACCAGGGAGGGCCGGGACAAATATTTTAACTGTTCAGTGTATCAGTCACCTTATTTTAAAGTGGAGATGATAGGACATGACTTGTAAAGTTGTACTAGAGTTAAATAAAAGCATAGTGATAACTAACTTATATGGGTGCTTGGCAAGTAAGAAAAAGTAGCGATGGCTTTTATTTCTAAGTATTTCTAGGAACTTTGCTGCTGGGTTGACTGTGCTTTTCAGTCTGGGAACATAAATTTGCTATTTGTTTTCTTTCTACTTTTGTGGAACTATTATTATTAATTTTCCCATGTTTCCCTGATAGCCCAAACTGCATTTTGAAGCAGTGGCATTCTGAATTTCCTTAGGCTAAATGTGTCTAGCCTCTAGATGGAACAGGCACAAATAAATACCTAAAAATGTTAAAAAGGGGCCCTCCCTGGTGGTGCAGCAGGTTAAAGCACCGCACCAAAAAGCTAAAGCCACTTCCGCATGAGTTGGATTCTTACCTGCCCCGGAGGTGATCCACATGGCATGGCAGACCTCTCCTCATCCACTTGCTGCTCCCCTCAGCAATGTACTTCATTGATCTGCCTGTTCTGCTCCCCACTCTGTCTCTGGTGAATCCTCTCACCGCTCCTGCACCTCTGGCCTGTACTCCAGTTCTGTATGTACAAATAAATGAATCTTTTATTAAAAAAAAAAGTTAAGTCTCCCATTATTTTTGTAATCATACCTGCAACCTAATCTAATTGCTTGCTTTACTTAAAACTGTATTTACATAATTGACACCTTTTAGAACTTCTGAAACTTCTGAAGGCAGAAAGGAATGCTAGTTTTACAATGCTAGTTAGTTTCCCTTTGATTGCTATATAGATATAGGTGGAGTCATAATTAGGTAATTCAGTTGTTGCTCTTAAAAAATAAATGTTTTTTAAAGACTGTCTTGATATTCTAGATTACCTTTTACCTTTACTGTTCTTGTTATTTGTGAACCTTAAGTCTGTGAACATGAATGGCTTAATAATGTTCCCCCACTATTACTAGTGAAGTTGAAATTTTTGAGCGACCCCACCAGTCTCTTTATGGAGGGCACATGAGTAGAGTACAACATTTGGGCAGGTTTGTTTATCAGTTATGTGATGTGTTTTCAGACTGTACCCATGCAGTTCAATTTTAGGTTTCATAGAAGTAAAATAATTGCTATAGACTTCCAATATCACTCATAACTAATCATCATAAGTACTTAAGTAACTATATTTGTTTATGTAAATGTTCTCAAATTAGTAGATTTTAGACTGGGAATGTTGCTGGTTAGTTTATAAAACGAGTTCAAGAAATAGATTATAAAATATGAACTTTACTGAAAATGTGCTTATCAGAGTCTTTCTCACTCAACTTATGGGTACTGGATGGTTATTTTTCTTTTTTTTCCCTAGTTACAAATTGCCACATTGCTACAATTGAAAGGGTCCCAAACTGAAATGGAGCAACAAGAACGGTTGCTGGCCATGTTGGAGCAGAAGAATGGTGAAATTAAACATCTCTTAGGGGAAATTAGAAATTTGGAGAAGTTTAAGGTATGTTTAACATCTCTGAAAGCCACAGCCACATTTTGGGTTGAATATCTTAATACTTTTAATTTCACGAAGTTCTTTTTCCCCTCAATGTTTCATAGTCATAACACAAGAAGGACTAGAGAAAAAGTAATTTTGTGGGTTAAAAAAAATGCCATGTTGCCAAATTAATTCTTTCTTTAAAAAAAGAAAAAAGGAACACCCAGAGCTTAACTTAGGGCTCTCAGAGGTAGTATTTCAATTCTCAAGATTCTTTGATCTCTAGAAATGACTTAATATCCTGTATACCTATGTCTGTATTCTTTCTGGATTTTTTCTTACTGGTGCTGGTCTACTTTATACAGTTTCCCCTCTGGAAATATAAACTCTATGAAAGAGAGAAAGTAAAAAGGTAATCAGTCTTGCAAATCTTTTTTATTTTTAAATAACCCACATCTTAATATGAAATTAGAAATTAATTTTTTAACTTTGAGGAAGTACTTGGCATTTCTTTTGATCACCTTCACTAACCCCACAAAGCCTTAGCTGGAACAATCAGTTTTTACTCTGCATCAGTGAGGTTGTTGTCTCTTTAAGATTCCACATATTAGAAATTATGGTATTTATCTTGTCTGACTTAGTGCTATGCCCTTAGCATCTATCCATGTGTTCCAAAAGGCAAAATTTCTTTTTTTATGGTTGGTTTTCCATTGTGTGTGTATGTTTTTCTATGTATCTATGTGTATATCTATATATATACTGCAATTTATTCATCTATTAGTGGACACTTAGGTTGCTTCCATTTCTGAATAATATTGTGGTGAACATGGGGGTGCACATATCTTTTCAAGTAATATTGTTGTTTTCTTTGTGTCAATACCTAGAAGTAGAATTGCAGGAAAGGAAAATAAAGGTTACAATTTAGGTTAGGAATATATGCTTTGAAGACAGAGCTGAATTCACATTCTCTTCTTAGTTGATTTGACTGTGGTTAAGTTAGTTTCCTTATTTGCAAGAGAATTCTCTTCTGTTAATTTAATTTTATTTTTAAAGATTTATTTGTTTATGCATATAGAACTGGGATACAGGCCAGAGGTTCAGGGGTGGTAAGAGGACTCACCAGAGACAGAGTGGGGAGCAGAACAGGAATATCCGCAAAGTACATTGCTAAGGGGAGCAGTGGGTGGGTCAGGAGAAGTCTGCCCCATGCAACATGTGGCTCACCTCCTGGGCTGGGGATTGAACTTGCACTGAAGGGGCTGTGGCTCACTTGCAGTGCTGTATTTTAACCCGTTGTGCCACCAGGGAGGACCGGAGGATTCTCACTCTTACACCTATTTTAAAAGGTAAATAAGTAGACAATGTTAAGCTCACTATCTACGTATTATAAATACTCAGTATGTATTATCAAGTTTTAAATAAACATCAAGTAATTTGTTATTTTAAGTAGTAGCATTTGTTTTCTTTTAGAGTTTATATGAAAGTATGGAATCCCGACCTTCATCCAACTCTGGTGTTGTAGAAGATAACAGCTACTATACAGATTTACTTCAGATAAAGCTTGACAACTTAAAGTAAGTATCTGGACTGGATGATAGAAAGATGGTGACTCTGGACTTGCTTAATAATAAATAGCTACTACATAAATTTTTTTAGGATAAAAATCAATTTAAAATTCAGGAATTTACACATGCATACATGTTTATTTTTATTTCTATTAAAAATGCATGACTTTATTTTTTATGTGAACGTGGTTGTTAAAATTTATTTTAATTGCTTATTGTCTCTTTGTTACTAAAACCCAAGGAAATATATTTAAATTGAGATCAGCTATATGAATTACACTTATTTATACACTCCTTTATATTCATTGGTTTTCTGTTTTTATTAATGTAGCAAAGAAAATGAAAACATTAATGGTGAATTGTCCATACAAAGAATGAGAGCGCTATTTGAGAGCCAACGGGCTCTGGATATTGAACGAAAACTTTTTGCAAATGAAAGATGCCTCCAGATTTCCCAAAGTGAAAATATGAAACTGAGAGCTAAACTAGATGAATTAAAACTGAAGTATGAACCTGAAGGTATCAGTGTCTCATATATTTTATCTTTAAAATCATAGGAAACTGAAAAATCATATTAACTTTTCTTCTTCCTACAGCCATGCAACTCTTGTTATAAAGTAGTCTGTGACTATGTATCTATAATAAATAAAACAAATTTATTGTTACAAAATGTACAGAAAAATTCAAAGAATTGCATACTGGGTGTATATAAATTTAATCGGTTTTCTTCCTTTTGGATATCTGTATAGCATCTTGATGTTGGTGATTTTTCCAAGAATTGTAGCATCTTATTCAATACCAAAGCATTAATGTGATACCAAAGAGCTCAATTTTATTGAGGCATTTAATGTTGAAGCCTAATAAAAGGGAAACTTAAACAAGATAGATATTTATTCCTTTCCTTGGTGAAAATCTGGAGAAGGCATTCCAGGACTGGTCACAGTGTCAGGTCCAGACTCCCTTTGCATTGTTAATCATCATACATCAACTTGAACTGAATTTGGTCACGAGGCCATACTTGCCTACAAGAAAAACTGGAAAATTCAGTTTTCGGTTTCAGGTGCCAGGTTTCCAGTTAAATCCTGGGGATCATATTAGGAAGAAAGATAAATTTGACAGATAATAGAAGATGACTAGCAAGTCTATTCAATGAAGTAGAAAATAGTCTAACCCTGTAGGTTCTGTATTTTATGCACTAGAAAGCATCAATTTTATTGTATCTAAGTTTAAAAATAAAAAGCTAAAAGTAACAAGATCTAAAAATATGGTTCTTAAATCAAAAGAAGTGTTGATTTACATGTTTTGAGTTATAAATTTTCAGCCAGTTCATGTCCTGTGATGTTCACATGCATAAGACTGAAGCTTTATTATTGTCCCAAAAACTAGATAGATTCTCAGTAGTGGGGAGGATGTCAGTAGTAAGAGGGATTTTTATAATTTAAAAAGACATCTCTTTTGTTCTTTTCGCTGATTTGAATAACCTCTCCATTATAAATTTCAAAGGTCTGCAGAACTGAATACAGCAAAGAGACAGGACAGGGTGTAGTGAATCCAAATCATGTGAGTTTCAAAGTAGTAGTGCACTACAAAGAGGAAACTTCTTAAAAACAGAGTAGAGCAGGAATAGCGCTGCACATCTGATCATGTACAGTTCACTAACATTTTGATTTTGGAAATGAAAGGCACATTGGTGTGGGGATAGTGAAAAGATATTAGAGCAATACATTAACGACAATGTTTATGGATAGTGCATGCATAGGGATAGAATGGTGTGTTAGTCAATTGAGATGGAATACTATCACATTAGTCTGTAGTGAGACATACTGTGGTATGAACTGGTGAGATATTTCATGATAGAAATCCTTAAATTTTGACTATATTTTGTGGTGGGACAAATGGACTATATCCAGAGAATTTTATCTTTTTTTTTCCTTCCCACATGCATTACTAAATGAAGTATAGGTGATGTTAGTCTCCAGTTTGAAGGTAAAAAAATAAAGCTCATAGAAGTCCAGAATTTCTCAAATTGCTAAGCTGAAAAATTCTAGTACTAGGGTTTGTACCTGGATTTCCTAACCTTTAGGTGCTGTATCACTTTTCATTTCCATGCTGAAATCTTATGAACCTCCCTATTAACTTTTACTAGAATACCAAAATAACATTTTAAGTGTTTTCATTCCTAAAACCAAATACATTGAGTTCATAAAGAAAAATTTATAACCAATCTTTAAAAGATATAGTTAATGAAATTATTGAAAAGGAAAGGACTACAAATAATACATTTCGCTATGGAGATGAGTAGGTTTTAAAAGATAGGAAAGATAGGAAAAAAGAAAAAATATAACTATTTGTGTCTTTGTTTTAATTGATTGACTGGATATATTTTTAATGGTTTTCATTTTTAGAGAAAATTGAAGTGCCTGTGCTCAAAAAGAGGCGTGAGGTACTGCCTGTGGATATAACTACCCCTAAGGATGAATTTGCCAATAGTGCCATTGGGGAAGATGATTATAGAATACCACCTCAGAAGGAGGAGGCAAAGTCCTGTCTGAGCAATTTAGAAAATAACTCGCAATTAGAAAAGACAGCTCCTGTAAACACATCACAAGTTAATTTCTCTCCTCACAAAAACCTGCCTATGGATACACAACCAGTAAAGGAAAAGAAATGTGTGAAACTTATAGGAGTTCCAGCTGACTCTGAAACCTTAAGTGAAAGAAGTGGAAACACGTCTAACTCTCCCAGGTCAGTGTTTTCTTTTCTTCAAGGCAGTGAGCAGACCTCTGCATCTCTTTTCTATCACTGCATGAATTGTGCTATTTGTTTCTTTGTCTATTTCCTTAGTATTGCTTGCAATATAATTCCTCAATTTCATCTACCTATGTTTGACTTTTATAAAACTTTAAGAAAAACTGAAATGACTGCAAGGGTAATGGATTCCTGAATCAAATGATTTTTAAGTTACACTCTTCTGTTTCTTGAAACAGAAATATCACAGGTCTAGTGCATCTTTCAATGTTTTGATTTGATTAAAGATGCTGGTTTTTGTTTTTAGGATTTTTTTTTCTGGCTCAGGAGAACTTAAAAGAAAAATTAACTTATCTTCTAAGAGGGTTGACCAGTAGTCTTAAGACTTTTGTGTCATAGAAAACTTACGTGAAATACTTAATGCCTTTTGAAATTGTTTATCCTAAGCTTTGGTGGATGGGTTTTGATACTTATTTTAATATCTTGCACTAAAACCTCAAATCCTCTAATTTTGCATATTGCATTGGTGAGTTAAAAGAGGAAGTGTTAGACATGCATAACTGTAGGAATTGATGAACCTTTAAAGAAGTGAATAATGATCAAAAGGTAAGAGCAAGGAAGTGGAAGGAAAAGGTAGGTAATAGTGACTGAAAGCACAGGTTCTGCAGCTGTACAGCAGGATCTGACTAGGGTAAGTAAAACGGTGAAGTAGGAACTTGGACTATAAAAAAATAAAAAAGATTAAAAATGACTGTAGACTATGAAGAGATAAATGCATTTAAAATAAATATATACATTGAAAAATAAAACTGATGTGAAAATTGCTTAAAATATCTCTAATGAAAGGAGGTATTTAAGATCCTATATTTCTTATATCCAGTGTTGTAAACCATTGTTACCTCAAGTTGGAAAAAAAGAAAGGTGGTGCTAGGGCACCTTAGAGGGGACAAAATAAGGTATTTTACTCGAGTGTATACTTGAATTTTTTTTTTCTTTAGATTTATTTATTTCATAGAAGAACTGGGGTATAGGCCAGGGGGTTTGAGGTGAGGGGATTCACCAGAGAAAGAGTAGGGAAGACAGTCATAATTTACTAAAATACAATGCTTTAGGGGAGCAGCGGGCCAGACAGGAGAGGTTTGCTGTGCCATCTGTGGGATTGCTCCCTGGCCAGGAATCAAGCTCAGATCATAGCAGTGCACTGAGACTTTACCTGTAGGTCACCAGGGAGGCCTTCCTATACATTTGAACTGAGTAAGATGTAGCCCAACTTTGGTGAAAGGACTTTGTATGTTTTATCTGATTTTTTTTTTTCAAGATTTATTTTTTATTTATTCATATAGAACTGGGGTACAGGCCAGAGATGCAGAGGGTGAGAGGATTTACCAGAGACAGAGCGGGGAGCAGAACAGGCAGATCACGAAGTACACTGCTGAGGGGAGCAGCGGGCAGGCCAGCGGAGGTCTGCCGCACATGTGGTCACCTCCAGGGCAGGCAGGAATCGAACTCATGCAGAAGTGGCTTAAGTTTCTTAGTGCTGTGTTTTAACCAGCTGCACACCAGGGAGGGCCTTATGTGATTTTTTAAGTCTTTAGTGCCACTAAAGTAGTACTCAACAGTGAAAGTGCTTCAACTGTGTTAGCTGCTATTATTAAATAATTTAAAAGGAATGATTATTACTTTGTTCTTGAATTTTTATTAATAAAGTTATAGCCTACAAATAGCATAATATAAAATGATATTCTCAAGGAAAAAGAACTGTAAGTGATTGGAATCACAAGTGAGTGTGCATAGTTGTAGAGTTCTGAGTAAATTCAATAGGTTATTTGTATATATGTGAGCTTATATTGTGCTTGGCCATTGTGTATTTCTGGAATTGGCTTTCCATAATTGGGTAGTACAAACCTTGCCATCTGTGTTATCTTCATTTCTTTTTCTGCTTTTTTTGCTTGAAGAAATTACTTAAGCAAATGTATATAGCTACTAGTTTGACATAAATTAAGTAGCACATTGGAATTTTTTTGTCTTGACAGTTAAATAAAATGCCCCAAAACATTTGTTTTTGTGTATGTGTGAGTCCATCTGCTAACTTAAGATACTTAATAGTCTGCATGACTAACTTAGATACACAATCCTATGAAAATATTGTAACAATATTAAATACGGGTTTTTGGTACCACACTATTACATGCTTTACAAATTTATGATCTATAACATATCTTCATAGTCCATTAAAAATCATCTCTCCACTGCTTATTCTTAAATTATTATTTTGCTAGTCAAAATTCAGGTTTTGTTAATGAGACAGACAAATATTCATACATACCATAGTTTATCATGAATTTGCATTTTGTATCTTGATATTAAAATAGTATGCCAGCATTTTAATATTTTTTTCAGGTGTGTTTATAATAGGCATCCCATTATATTTTAATTTAGGCTTTGGTGTTAATGTTTTATCAATTTAAATATATTTCTTTAAATGTTAAAAATTAAGTACTGATATATAAAAGATTTTTTTTATAGAGACAGTCACTTAGTTTCTTGGTAGTAGTGAGTGGCTAACTACAATTATTTTCCTTGTATACATAAAAGAAAATTATATCTCGTTAGGGACCCATTATACTAGGGGATTGTTGCTTCTGTAATTTTACTTAACCACATTTGAATTTAGAGTGGATGCTTTAATGCCTATAGGTTAGCTGCTGAATCAAGGCTTCAAACAGAAGTTAAAGAAGGGAAGGAAACTGCAAGCAAATTGGAAAAGAATACTTGTAAGAAATCACACCCTATTCTATATGTATCTTCCAAATCAACTCCAGAGACCCAGTGTCCTCAGCAGTAAAGACTTTTCCTTTAATGAGAGTAAGATACCACTTGCTCAAAAGGCTATTTTGAAGCTTACTGTCTGTATCTGAAGTACACTAACTTACAGGTTATTTCATTCTGCTTATTGTGCCAGGAACGAGAATTTTTATACTTCTTTTACCAAGAGTCAAAATTTGGTTGTGATTCTATCTAGAATTCCTTAAGAGGACCCTTCATGGAACATCCTTGAATCAGTGTGAAAAAACTACTAACTGAATTACCATCAGTCTGTTTGTAACATTGTGATGAATTTTTAAGCAGTATTAACATACACCTTGAGAACCTTCTATTGAACAGAGAACACTGAAATCTGAATTACTATATTTTATCTGTATACTTTTTTATGCTGAATTTTCACTATGTTATAAAAGTATCTATTTGGTTTAAAAATAATTTAATTGTAGCTGGGTTTTGTCAGTGTTTAAAGTGCCTATATTCAACTTTATGTTTGTGATTTAAATTTTATATCTCAGCTTATGAAAAAATTTTGAAATTTAAAATAAACTTTCAGTAATTTATCCCTTCTATTTTCTTACTCTGCATAGATAACAGGTTGATTAAAAAGGGAAAAGAAACATCTCAGAGAGGTTAAGTTAATTGTTCAAGGGCCCAGGCGTTAGTAAAAATGGAATGAAGTAATTAACAGCATAGTGTACATAACGCTATGGAAAACAAGAAGGGAACAAGAAACTCTCTGGAAACTCTTTATATTTTTTGTCATCTTTAATATTATTTCATAGGTATCCTAAAGCCAAGGATAGAACAAATAGTTGTTGAAATTATAAAAGCAGGAAACATTAATTATGCAAATTGAAGACTTAGAAATGACTGAGTATACAGAGCTTTGTAAAGCAGTAATAGTAAACTGAATTTGAAGAGACACCTAGGAGCAAAGTCATGAAGAATGAGAGTCCAGCAAGATGGCAGGCAGCAAAGTGAAGGTCCAGAGTTCTTTTCTTCTAGGTGCACACACAAAACAAGGACAAAAACACCTGAGGGAAAACCTGGCTGTTGGTCTGTATAATAGAAGTATCAACTCCACAGAACAGCACAAGCAAAATTTTTAAGTAAACATAATATAAAGTAGTAATGGAGCTGTATGTGACCCATGAGAGGGAGAAATGGCCTACTGCAACTACTGACTTGAGTACATACCAACACTGGGACTCTTTAGACCCAGCACTGCACTTAATAAGGGGGTGCATAAACAGATACCCAAAAGATAGGGTTTGTTGTGGAAGAGCTACAGAGGTGAGGACAAGAGTGTGGACTGCTGAGTCTGAGATCCATTACACAGAATAATTGCAGCCAGAATCAGGCCAGAACATATGGTCTTCCTTATAGAAAAGACTGCTTCAGAGGGGTCCAGGCTGAAGTATTTGAAATACCTGCTAGACCCAAGATGAGACATCCAAAATACCCACTGCCACTATCAAAGGGAGAGGTACCTAAAATACTGCGCCCTTCCCCCTCCCACACACAAATAAACACTTTTACAAAAGGAATTTCAAATTTCTTACTCTACTGGAAGTGTACCTTTAATGCCTTTTAGCTGAGACCTCTTTTTAAATCTCTAGCTTTCACTGAATCACTCTACTGACTACAACAACTACAAAAATATACTTGAAAATTTATTAAAACCCATGCAAATTAAAAAAAAAATAGGAGGTAATACAAATGGCAGAAAAGGAAAAAACATGAAAGGAGCCTCTACTTAGTGGATTGCAGAGCATAACAGAATTCAAGACAATGTACCTGGAAATGTGGTTGAGTATATATATAAAGGAGAACATAAACAGCAAAATAAAGATAATGAAGATGTTTATGAACATAAACAGCAAAATAAAGATACATTCAGAAAAATATTTAAGAAACACTACATCTGATTTTAAAAATAGAAGTGAGGGCCTTAATAGAAAAACAGGAACAATGAAAAGAATGAATAAAAAAAAAAATCCTGGAGAACACAAGACAAAGTAGAGAAAACAATTAAAATGAAGACATTATGAAAGCTCTCTTGGATAACTTTAAAGAGAAGTTACGTACCCTGGGGTTCCCAGAAGGAGACAGAAAATCTATAATCACTGAAATTAATCTTGGTCTGGCACATGACCCAGAAGTTTTGAACCAAGAGGTCGAAACAAAATAATACTGAATACATACACCAAGATATTTACAAAGCTTTCAAAAACTAATGATAAAGTACAGAATATTAAAAGTATTAAAAGGGGGGAGGGAAAAAAGGTAATTTAAAGCAATATCATCCAGATGTTGCCAGCAGACTTCAAAAGAAAAAGTCCCCCAGCCTAGAATCCTCTACCCAGCAAGAGTATCAAGGTAGGAGAAAGAATCAGGGGAAAAAACTGAAAGAATTTTTGAATGTCCCAAGCCACACATGAAAAAAATTAAACAATGAATATCAAAACCAAAAGTACCTCAATTATTTAATATGAGGGAGGAAGAAAGTGATAAAGTGGCTCATTAGAATCAGGCAGAGATCAGACCATTCAGTGGGTCATACAGATAGTTTATTCACTTCAGTAGAACCCTCAAAAAATAATTACCAATACACATAAGACAGGAAATGGAACCCAAACAAAACATAAGCCCCTAAAAGAATAAAAAAAAAGGGGTGGGCTAATAAACACTTATATTTCAGTAATCACCTTAAATGTAAATGGCTTAACAGTCAAAAGATGCAGAGTAGGTCAATGGATTTTCAAAACTGCTATTTACAAAAACACACCTTTCCATCAATTAGAAGCACAGACTTAGAATAAAAAATTGGGAGATATGGCCCTCCCTGGTGGTGCAGCGGGTTAAAGCACTGCACTAAGAAACTTAAGTCACTAATGCATGAGTTCGATCCCCGCCTGCCCAGGAGGAGATCCACATGGTGTGGCAGACCTCTCCTGACCTGCCCGCTGCTCCCCTCAGCAGTGTACTTTGTCAGTCTGCCTGTTCTGCTCCCTACTCTGTCCCTGATGAATCCTCTCACCCTCTGCATCTCTGGCCTGTACCCCAGTTCTGTATGAATAAATAAATCTTTAAAAAAAAATTGGGAGATATTTAAACAAATGGCAATGTCTGAAAATCAGGAACAGCTATACTTACATCTGATAAACTGTACTTTCAAACAACAAAAGTAAAAGGAGGAAATGGAACCTTATGATTAAATGTCTAATAAAACATGTACAGAATGATGGAGTATCAAGATATATAAAAAACAGTAACAGAATTTAAGAGATATTGATAACAGGAAATCTTAATATCTCACTAACAACAATGGAAAGTTCATCAAACTTTTTATTAAGCTTTTAGTTTTCTTACATTGTTCATTTTTGTAAAATATTTTATACAAATTTTTGTTTATTTTGTACTGTCCTCAGGCATTCCCCATGAAAATCTCCCACCACCACATCACCCTTGGACCACTACCATGATCCCTTGTGCCCTCTCCTCCTGTTTTGAAACTGTCTCCTCCCCCTCCAATGCTCTATGCATAAGATCTATAATTTTCCTTTTTGTCTTTTGTCTTTTTTTACCCTTTATTCAGTTCCCCTCTATTCTGTAAATGAAATCATATTTTTCTTTATCCTTATGACTTATTTTACTGAGCATGTTTTCTAGCTCCATCAATGTTGCTGCAAATGGCATGAGTGTCTTTTTGATTGCCGAGTAGTATTCCATTGTGTATAACTACCACATCTTCATCCATTCATCTGTTTTTGGAAATTTAGATTGTTTCCATAACTTAGCTATTGCAAGTAGTGCTGCAGTGAACATAGGAGCACAGGTTTTCTTTTAATGTTTTTGTGTACAAGACAAGCTTTAAATAAGGAAACTGAAAGGTTTAAATGAGGAAGAGAAAGTAGACCAAATAGGTTAAACATCTGTAGAACACTTACTTAACCCCAAAACTACTGCATTAGCTTTTTTTTTTTTTTTTTGAGTGCACATGGAACATTTCAGGATAGACCATGTCTTGGGATCTAAATCAACTGTTGATAGACACAAAGATTCAAATTATACTTAGTACTATGCCATAAAACTAAAAGTGAACTATAAGAAGGAAGAGAAACAGAGAAAATATGAATGCATGGAGATTAAGCAACACATTTAATAGTAATTGGATAAAATCAAAGCAAATTAAAAAAATACCTTGAGTTGATGAAAGTGATGGTACAAATTAGCAGAATATAGAATACAACAAAAGCAATCTTAAGAGAAAACCTACTTGCAATACAGGCCCATACTTAAAAACAAGAAATTGGGGGGTAAATCAAGAACAATACCAAACAGCCTAATACCAGACCTACAGTTACTTCAAATAAGAACAAACAAGATCTAAAGTGAGTAGAAGAAAATAAATAGTAAAAAAGAAAAGCATAAATTAATAATATAGAACAAAAATTATAAAATTAATTAAACTAAGAGCTGGTTTATTGATCTCTGTTTGAAGATAAACAAATTAGTCAAACTCATAACCAGACTAAGGAGAAAGAACAATGGAAATCACAAGTGAAAGAAGAGAAATGACTAGAGACAACAGAGAAATAACAATACTTGGTAAGGTTATTATGAACAACTGTATGTCAATACAATAATCTTAAGTAAATGGATATATTTTTAGATCAATATAGTCTAAGAAGACTAACCCAGGAAAAACATGAACTGAACAAACTCATCACAACATGGAAATAGAAACTAATAAGGTATTTTACAAAAATTAATAAATCCAGTATCAGATGGTTTTACAATGAATTTTATCAAATATTTAAAGAATTAATGCTCACCTTGCTCAGTTTTTTTTTTTAATATAAGAAGAAATCCTCCCTGATGTTTTATGATCCCAACAATTCAATAATACATCACAAAGATTATACACCACTATTAATTGGGATTCACCACAGGCATGAAAGGATGGTTTAATATAGATTGTTATGTAATATATCAGCAAAAGTAAATATAAAATTCACATAAAATTACAGGTGGCAGGGCCCTCCCTGATGGCGCAGTGGGTTAAAACACTGCACTAAGAAGCTAAAGCCACTTCTGCATGAGTTCGATCCCCGCCTGCCCCAGAGGAGATCCACATGGCGTGGCAGACATCTCCTGACGCACCCGCTGCTCCCCTCAGCAGTGTACTTCATCAATCTGCCTGTTCCGCTCCCCACTCTGTCTCTGGTGAAGCCTCTCACCCTCCACATCTCTGGCCTGTACCCCGGTTCTATATGAATAAATAAATAAATCTTTAAAAAAAATTACAGGTGGCAAAAGCAGATGATAAGATACAATCTTTATAATAAAACTTCTAAAGATGAGATTAGGAGTCTCAATATAATAAAAGGTCCTATATCACAAATCACTAGGCAATGAATAATGATAAAAACTGAAAGCTTTCTCCTATGATCCAGCATAAGTTAAAGATGCCTATCGTTAACACTTCTACTTAAACTTAGAGGTTTTGACCAGAGCAATCAGATAAACACAGGAGGTAAAAGTTATTTAAGTAATAAAAGAAGGGCAGCTTTCATTATATTGTGCAGAAGATCCTAAAGATTTGCATATTAGATATGTTATTTGGATAAGTTATTTGATATATATAATAACCTACATAGTTATTAAAAACAATAAGTGAGTACAGCAAAGTGACAGGCAAAATCCATGGCTTTTTTTTTTACATACAAGAAGCAAAAGAAATAAGAAAATAACTCCATTTATCATGGCTTCAAAGAAAAATACATTCAAATCAACCTAATTACGTAGATAAAAGACCTATACAGTGAGAACTGTAAGATATTACTAAAAGACTTAGTGATATACAGAGATAGAAGGATAGTCCATGTTTATGGATGGAGTGAATCCATACAATCAAAATTACTTCATGAAATAACAAATGTAATCTCCTTGAAAATCCTAGAAATATTTTTCAAACAAATGGAATAAAAAATATTGAAATGTATATGCAACCACAAAATTCTTTGTATTTGTAAAAATAGACTTAAGGAAAATGGAGAGAAATGGAGCTATCAGATTACCTGACTTCAAACTACTATACAGCAGTAGTATTAATAACAATATAGTACTGGCATAAAAATAGATACATGGACCAACTGAAATTTTAGAAATAAATGTATGCATATAACTGCATCTAATCTATGATAATATATCCATGATCATAAAATAGGGAAAAACAATCTTTAAAATTGGTGCAGAAGAAATTGGAAAGCCACATATAAAAGAGTCAAGTTGGATTTCTTACTAACACATACACAAAAACAAATTCCAAATGTATTCAGTATTTAGATACCTGACCTGCAACAGTAAAATACACAGAAAAAAATGTTGCCTATACATTCCATGATACCAATAGTAAAGATATTTTTGATGGCAAGGGCATTAAAAACTTAAACAGTTGGGACTAGCTCAAGTTAAAATGCTATACAGCAGAAGAAAGTACATGATGGTTAAATACTACTGAATGGTGGCCCTCCCTGGTGGCACAGCGGGTTAGAGCACAGTACTGAGAAGCTAAAGCCACTTCCGCATGAGTTTGATTCCCGCCTGCCCCAGAGGTGACCCACGGCGTGGCAGACTTCTCCTGACCCGCCCACTGCTCCCTTCAGCAGTGTACTTCGTGATCTGCCTGTTCTGCCCGCCGCTCTGTCTCTGGTGAATCCTCTCACCCTCCGCATCTCTGGCCTATACCCCAGTTCTGTATGCACAAATAAATAAATCTTAAAAAAAAAAACTACTGAATGGAAAGAATTTATTTACACAATATACAATTGATAATAGGTTTATATCCAAAATGTGTTTTTAAAAAAACTCATACAATTCAACAATAGCTAAACCAAATAGCCCAATTAACAAATACATGTCAGATATGAATAGAGAGACTAAGTGGATATTCAGAAGGCCTATGGGCATGAAAGAAAACCCAACTCATTACCATTCCTAATAAGAGAGACAGATTAAAACTACGATGAGATACTACATCACACCCATGAAAATGACGCATACCAAAAAGTTCCCCCAATAACAGGTGCTGGAGAGGATGCTGGAGATAAGAAACTATTACGCTATATGAAGGAATGTGAACTAGTGAAACCATTGTGGAAAACAATCTGGATTTACCTTTAAATAATAACCAGGCAATCCCTTTTGGGCATGTATCCATAGAATATGAAACCATCAATAAAATAACTCATGTTCTATAATATTTACAGCAGCATTGTTTACAGTAGTTTTGAATGCATAAAAAAATTGTGTTACACACATACTTTGGAATATTCCATAGCCACAATGGATGTGAAGTGAAGTCATTTTCAACAAAATGGAGGGAATTGCAAAATTGGATGCAGCAAAGCAAATTTGTATGATAAAAACAAATATTCAACATTCATGTAACAGACAATTGAATACTTTAAATTTCAAAGCATTTCAAAATGTACTGAATACCAACAAACATCCCAAGAGCTCTGAGATTAAGAAGTATGGGGGAGAGAAAAGGACAAGACAATACAAGTGATGGCAGCAGGGGGAAATAAGTAAAATAAATACAAAGAACTACCAAAACATCTCCGTGCCTTTTGTTTTCAAAAATAATTTTGCCTTGATCATTACTCCTACAGTATTATGTGAATACTGAAAAGTTATTCAATGTATTATTAGTAAAAATACTGTAAAGCCCTCATCAAAATGGCTTTAGAAAAAGATAAAGAGGCAAGAAAGACTAGTTTAGCCATGTGGTAGTCCAAATAGAAATTACAAATGCATACTTAAATGGTGATAATAGGAGTGTAGAATGGTAAATGGATTCAAGATAACTGTTTAGAAAGCAGGGTGATAGGAGGTATTGGCAATATAGGGTGTGGGATTTTGGGGCAAAGGGGTACATCTCACATGACTGGATAAGTGGTAATGTTAATAGAAAACAGGGCTGGGAGAAATTTGAGTTTTGATAAGCACTTTTATTCAGCTACTTTTGTGTAGCCCATGCTAAGGGCAGCGAATTGTTGATGTTCCCTTATGTAATCAAAAATAGTAAGTCTCTAGCAAACCATTATTTGCAAGAATAATGTGAGATAGTCTCATAACTTTTTAGGAGGCAATTCCCACCTCCCCACCCCCCACCATGCAAAAATAGCCTTATGTTTATTCAGTTTTTCCATGTTCACTGAATGAGCTCTGTATATAAAAGTCTAAAGAAAGGTGGCTGACTATTTGTTTTGCCTTTCTAAGATATTGAGGGAAGGCAGCTAGTGTTTGATTAGTTAGATGCTTTACCTATTTTAGATCTTAAAACTACATAGTTTAGCATAATAGTTAATAATTATATCTGTATGTAATTATAATAGAGTTCTGAACTGAAATCTCACCTTCTCCACATTAAAGTTAGACGTAGGCAAGAATAAAAGTCTAGGTATAATTTAAGTAGTACTGTTTTTAATCAAATATATAATTTAATATATGGATATTATATGGATATTAGATATGATTATATATATGTAAATATATGTGTATATATGTGTGTATATATACATACATACATATATATACACATACACACACATATATATATGTATATATATATATATATATATTTAACTCCAAAATAAGACATATCTAAAGCAGTCACCTATTTTTTTCTTCTACCACTAGAAGCCATTTAAATTTTATGGTTTATATAAACTATATAGAAGAAAACCTATATAGGCAAAACTGTCCAGAAGCAAGGAAAACAATGGGGAATATAAACAGCTAGGACTACGTCAAACTAACGTCAAACTAAAAAGCTTCTGTATAGCAAGAGATAATAACCAAAATGAAGAGATGCCCTATTGAATGGGAAGGACTGTTTGCACACTAAATTGACAAGAGTGTTGGTACCAAAGTTCTACAAAGAGCTTACACAACTCAAAAACAAAGCAAACAACACAGTTTAAAAATGGACAGGAGAGCTAAAAAGACACTTCTTCAAAGAAGTAATGCAAATGGCCAACAGGCATGTGAAAAAAAAATGTTCAAAATCACTTAGTATCAGGAAAATACAAATCAAAATAACAATTGACTACCTCATATTTGTGAGAATGGCCCATATTAAAGACTTGTGGCCCTCCCTGGTGGCACAGCAGGTGAAAGCACAGCACTGAGAAGCTAAAGCCATGTCAGCATGAGTTTGATCCCCACCCCAGAGGTGATCCACATGATGCTGCAGACCTCTCCTGACAGGCCCGCTGCTCCCCTCAGCAGTGTACTTTGTCAGTTGGCCTGTTCTGGCCCCACTGTTTCTCTGGTGAATCATCTCACCACCCTTGCATCTCTGGCCTGTACCCCAGTTCCGTATGTATAAATAAATAAATCTTAAAAAAAAAAAAAAAGACTTGCAACAACAAATTCTGGTGAGGATGCAGAGAAAAGAACCCTATTATGCTGCTAGTGGGAATGTAAACTGGTCCAGCCACTATAGAAAGCTGTGTGGAGTTACTTTAATACACTAAAATGGACCTACAATATGATCCAATGATTCTAGTAGTAGGAATCTACCCAAAGGATACAAAACACTAATTCAAAGGGAAACTTGTATTTCTGTGTTTACTGTAACACTATTTGTAATAACTAAGATAGAGAAATGTCCTAAATGCCCCCAACAGATGAATAGATCAAGATTTGATATATATATATATATATATATATGTATGTGGAATACTAGTCAGTGATCAAAAAATATAAATCATGCCATTTGCAGTAACATGGATGGAACTGTAAGTGATTATGCTAAGCAAAATAGGTCAGAAGATAAAGAGAAATCATGGATGGTTTCACTAGTATGTGAAATATAGGGAAGCTGAGTAAAGGGTCAAGAAAAAGACAAAACTTGTAAACTGACCATAGATCTGAGGCATATAGCAGGGGAAGGTGAAGGTGAGGGATCAAAACAAGAGTAGGGAGGAGCACTGGAGATTAAGGGGATAGGTCAAGAGTGCTGTTATGGTGGGAGAATGATATGGACTATACTTAGAGGGAGAAATAGGCTAATATCAAATGATGTAAGAAAATTATATATACATGTATATATAATAAATAATATATATGTATATATATATGTATATATATATGTATATATATGGAAGATAGATTTTTCATCTGCTTAGATAATACTGAGTGATAACAGCAAAATTCCATGGGATATATCAATAGTCAGTCCCTCCACAAAAAAATCAGTAAATAAACTGTCAGAATCAACTTCCTTGAACTTTGAAAAGTAGATAATTGTTTAAAACAACACATTTTTAATTTATTTTCTTGCATTATTCATTTTTGTACATTATTTGATTCACCTCTCAGGTTTTGTTACTAGTTCTCTCACCACTGTAGCACCAGTAACCCATCACCATATTCTCTTGTGCTTTTCTTTCCCCTGTTCTGAATTAATGTTTATGTTCTTTGGGTAGATTCTTAATACTGGAATCACTGGATCATTTTGTAGCTTTCCACAGTGGCTGGACCAGTTTGCATCCCTATCGGTAGTGGAAAGGGTTCATTTTCCATGTGAACATCTAATAAAGAAAAATGAGCTGAGTATTGGCATTTTAGGTAATCTCTAACCACTGAGTTAATGGAGTCAATAAGTTGATCACTAAGTTAATGGAATGGAGACTTCAGTTATGTACATAAAAAAGAACACAGGTTTTATAAAATGAGAAGGCAAAAAGATCCTTTAAAACTTGTAGTAATAACTAAGGTCCTCCCTGTTGGCGCAGCGGGTTAAAGCACTGTACTAAGAAGCTAAAGCCACTTCCACATGAGTTCGATTCCCGCTTGCCCTGGGGGTGACCACATGGCGCGGCAGACTCTCCTGACCCGCCCGCTGCTCCCCTCAGCAGTGTACTCCCTCAATCTGCCTGTTCTGCTCCCCACTCTGTCTCTGGTGAAGCCTCTCGCCACCCCTGAGCCTCTGGCCTGTACCCCAGTTCTGTATGCACAAATAAATAAATCTTAAAAAAAAACAAACTTGTAGTAATAACTACAACAAGCAAACAAAATAATATTTGGAGAAGAAAGAGTCTGATTTTCAGAGTATCCCATTATCTTACGCAAAATACTCAATGTTCAATGAAAAATTAAAGGAAAGTGTGATCCATACATAGGGGGGAAATTTTATAAGATACATGAAGCCCAGCCATTGAACGCAATATATATATATATATATATATATATATACTCAAAGAACTAATGGAAACCGTGGACAAAAAACAAGATAGCCAGAATAATAATAATAATGCCAAATAGTCTTATCAAAAATGTAGATGTTTTCCTAACAAAGTAAAGCCTAAGACCAGACGGCTTCACTAGTAAACCTAACCAAATGATTAAAAATAGTTAATAGTTGGCCCTCCCTGGTGGCGCAGCGGGTTAAAGCACAGCACTGAGAAGCTAAAGCCGTTTCCGCATGAGTTCGATTCCCGCCTGCCCCGGAGGTGACCACATGGCGTGGCAGACCTCTCCTGACCCGCCCGCTGCTCCCCTCAGCAGTGTACTTCGTCTATCTGCCTGTTCTGCTCCCCACTCTGTCTCTGGTGAAGCCTCTCGCCGCCCCCCTAGCCTCTGGCCTGTACCCCAGTTCTGTATGCACAAATAAATAAATCTTTAAAAAAAAAAAAATAGTTAATAGTTATATTTTCAGACTCTTCTCCTCCCCCCCAAAAAAGTATATATATTATATATATATATATATATATTATATATATATTATTGCATTCTAGGATGCAAGTTTTACCTTGATACCTAAGCCAGACAAAGACATGCAAAAAGAAAACAGATCAATAGCATTTATAAATATGAATATGAATATAAGTACAATGCAAATATATTCACAAGAAAATCCTAGCAAACCCAATCTAGTAGCATACCACTTGGGTATGCTTTTCATGAATGCAAAAATGAGTCAGTATGAAAATTTATGTGATATTACTTTACTAGTGCCTTACACTTTTAAAAACTAAGTGCCTGAAATCAAAATATCAGTAAGGTCATAATCTTCCTGAAAGCTCTAAAAAAAATAACCTTTTTTCCCTTTTCCTAATTGTTTATGGCATTCAGCAATCCTTTGTTGTGTAGATGCATCTCTTCAATTTCTGCTTCTGTGTTCACATTACTTGCTTCTCTTTGTTCTTTTTATTGGGATGCTAGTCATTGGATTTAGGGTCCACTCTAATACATTTTATGTTAATTTTTCCATAACTAATTGCATTCCAGCATCCAATTTTCAAATAAGGTCACATTCAGGTAAAATATGAAATTTGAGGGGGGAGATATTCAACACACCACATGTACCCTGTTAGTGGCATCAAGACAAAAATTCCACATGGTCATCTCAATTGATGCAGAAAAATGCATCTGGCAAAATCCAATACTATTTTATGGCAAGAAACACTCAACAAAATAGGCATAGGATGGAAATTTTTCAATTTAGCAAAGTGCATTTATGACTCATGCCTAGTATACTTACTGTTAATAAGCTAAAATCTTCCCCCCTTATATAAGGAGAAAAAGTGGGTTGCTTGCTCTTGCCACTTTTATTCAACATTGTACTGGAAGTTATAGTCAGGGCAGTTAGACAAGAAATCCAAAGATATCCAAACTGGAAAGAAAGAAGCAAAAACTACCTATATCCACAGATGATATGACCTTGTATGTAGAAAATAATACAGAATTCATTACTAAATTATTAGAGATAGTAAATGATTTAAGAGTTGCAAGATACAAAGTCAACAGGCAAGTTCTATCTAAGCAACAAAAATCCAAAAACAGAATTGAGGAAACAACTCCATTTAAAAACATCAAAATGAATAAAATACTTAGGAATGCATTTAACATAGAAATGCAGTTTTCATATACTAAAAATTACAGAACATTGGTAAAAGACTAACAAAGACCTAAATAATGGAAAGACATTCTTTGTAAATGTATGTAAAGATTTAATATTGTTAAAATAATAACACTCTCCAAAGCAATCTATAGATTAAGTTTCATCCCTAACAAAAACTCAATAACCTTTCTTGCAGAAAAGATGATTATAAAATGTATTGGAATTATAAGGGCTTCCAATAATGAAGACAGAACAGAGTTGGAGGATTCATATCCAAGTCTCAAAACTTAAATGGCTACAGAAAACAAAGTAGTATGGTACTAACATAAAGATACATAGATCAATGGAATGCAAGTGAAATTTCAGAAATTATATGTGGTCAATTAATTTTCAACAAGTGTGCCAAGATCACTCAGTGAAATAATCTCCTTAAAATATGATGCCAAAACAAGTTGATGATAACAAACAAAAAGATGACATATGATCCCTAGCTTGCAAATGTACAAATACACACACACACACACACACAAACTCAAAATGGACCAAATACCTAAATATAAAACTCTTTATTAGTAAACATAGGGGCAACTTTATGACCTTGAATTTGGCCACGATTTCTTTGATGTGACATCAAAAGCATGAGGAACAAAAGAAAAAAAGTAATTGGACTCCAAAATTAAAACATTTGTGTTTCAAAGGACACTATCAAATGAACAAAAAAACATTCCACAGGACAGTAGTAAAAGATATCTCCCAGAAGAGGAGAAAATAGTTGCAAATCATATAATGAGTCGACTATTTAAGGACAGGTAAAGAATTTTTTCAACTCAACAGTAAGAAGACAAACCATTTTTTAAAAAAATTGGCAAAGCTCTTGAATAGACTTTCCCTTATGAAGTATAATGGTGACCAAGAAGCACATGAAAAGATGTTCAACAGTAGTCACTAGAAATACAATATATAACACACAGCAGGAAATCACACCTACTAGGAGAGCCATAAATTAAAAAAAAAAAAGCTATATAGAAATCCATGTTTATCGCTAGTGAGAGTATAAAGTGATGCATGCCTGCTGGGGAAGTTTTGCTGTTTCTTAAAATTTATGGGCTCTCCCTGGTGGCACAATGGGTTAAAGCACAGCACTATGAAACTACTGCAGCCACTGCAGCCCAAGTTCGATCCCCATCCAGGGAGGTGACCCACATGACGCAGCAGACCTCTCCTTTGTTGCCCACTGCTCCCTTCAGCAATGTATTTCAGTTGATCTGCCTGTTCTGCTCCCTCCTCTGTCTCTGGGAGTCTTCTCACACCCGTGCACCTCTGGCCTGTACCCCAGTTCTGTGTGCATAAATAAATAAATCTTTATTTTTTTTAATTATATAGGATTAATAGATGGTCTGGCTACTCCACTTATAGATATATACCCAAAAGAAAACAAATATTGAAACTATAACTTGTATATTGAGTGCTTATTGCAGCACCATTCATAATAATCAAAAGAAAAATGCATCAATGAACAAGTGGACTAAAACACATCTATTCAGGCAATGAAATTACTGAGTCATCAAAAATAAAGTATTGGGGCCCTCCGTGGTGGTGCAGCAGTTAATGTGCAGCACTGTGAAGCTATCTGCAGTCACTGCAGCATGAGTCTGCCGCCAGAGAGGTAATCTACATGGTACAGCAGAACTCTCCTGTCTTGCCTGCTGCTCCCCTCAGCAGTGTGTTTCAGTCAATCCTCCTGTTCTGTTTTCCACTGTCTCTGATGAATCCTCTTACCCCTAGCAATTCTGGCCTGTCACCCAGTTCTTGTATGCATACAAAAATAAAATTCTTTTAAAATGAAGTATTGATGTATACAGCATGGATAAACTTTAAAAATAAGCTGAGTGAGCAGCCCAACACAAAAGGCCATATATTGGATGAGTCTATATGAAATACCCAAAATTATCTAGGGACAACAGCTTATTGGTTAGTAAAGTCTCTGGATTGAAGGGAAAATGGGAAAGTGTTTTTTAATGGGTATAGGATTTCTGTTTCAATGAAGAAAAAATTCTTAAATAATGATGTTTTGCATAGCATTGTGAGTATACTTAATGCCACAGAACTATAAATTTTAAAAATCTTAAGGTGGTTAATTTTATCATATGTTTACTTTCCCACAAAAATCCATAAAATCTTGTGGAAATCAGGTTTCAGAATGTTTGGAATGAAAAAACAATGACTGCAAATAGTCGTTTTTTTATCTCAAGAATCTATAAAAATACTAGGCACAGTAATTTAAACTTAAAATAAATTTTAAGGAAGGAAATGTTAATAAGGGAATAAATCACTGAAAGAGTAAACAAATTTGTAATAGAGAATTCACAAAGCCAAAGATTGCTAAGAATGATAAACACCAAGCCAGACTGATGTCAAAAAGAGAAAATGCAAATAACTATGAAAATTGAAAAAGGGAATACAGTACTGAATTTATAAGCATGTATAGACAAAAACTGGATGTTGCTGTTATAATCAGACTACCATGGTAATAGATGTTAAATTCCTTAACAAACACCACTTTGAAAAATTGACATAAGGGATAAAAGTCAGTATGGAATACAATGAATTTCATTCTAAAAAGAAAAAAAACAGGCCTTAATCTTGCTAAGCAGATTCTTTCAAAGACGGAAAGACAACAGCCTTAAAATCTCTGTGAATGGTGGTGATAGGGAAGGGAATGTTGGGGAGACAATATGTGGATAGAGTATTTTTCAACTTCTGTTATGAAAACATTTTAGACATCAAACTTCACAAGCATATTTTTTAAAGGATGCAGATCGATATAAAAATTGCCTATGCAGTATATATATTCAATAATATTTTTGTTAAGTGTATTATGATACATAAAAGAAATGACACAACATGACCGAATACTCCAATAATGCATCGCTGTTTCAACATTCAAAATAATGCACTATATTATTACATTATCCTAACTTATCCATTATTTTATTACATTATCCTAATGCACTATATTAAAGTGAAAACAGTTGTCACATCATTTTTTTCCAGTTATATTTATTGAGGTGATACTGGTTTACATCATTGTTATCTGTTTGGGGCTCAAGGTTTAAACCCCTAGAAATGTATATTTTTATGCTACACCCACCACCAGTTGTCCTATAATCCTCTACCATAACCATGTTCTGTTGTTACTCTCCCTCACCTTCTGGTTGCCTCAGTTTTGTAGTCAGATGTTAGAGGTTTGTTATTGGTTTGGTTTTGTCTGACACTTTGTTTTGTTACTTTGTATAGCACAGTGTAAGTAAAACTATCTGGTATTTATCTTTCTTCTTTGTACTTACTTCTCTTAACCTTTCCAGTTCCATCCATGGTATAGTAAATAGCAAGAGTTCATTTTTTTTTTTATGTCTAAGTATAGTATTTTATTATATGTACCACATTTATTTGATCCATTCCTCTGTCCTTGAGCATGTAGACTTTTTCGATGACTGTTACAAATAGGAGATCAGTTAACTTTAGAGTATGTATATCCCTTTGAATTAGTGTTTTTGCATTCTTTCAGTAGATACTCAGGAGTATAATTGATACAGAAAAATTATTTGATAAGTGCCAATGATTATTAATTATGATAAATAGGGGGATTTTATTAATCTGATTAAGAATATCCTAAAATTAAAATTTTTATGCCTAATTAATAAACACTAAAATGTTTCACTTGATATTAAGAACATTATACAGATGCCTGCTCTCACTCAATATATTTAAATTAAAGCCTCAACAGACCTCTCCTGATGAGCCCGCTGCTCTTCTCAGCAGTGTACTTCATCAGTTGGCCTGTTCTGCTCCCCCCTCTGTCTCAGGTGAATCCTCTCACCGTCTCTGCACCTCTGTCCTGTACCCCAGTTCTCTATGCATAAATAAATAAATCTTAAAAAAATTTAAAGCCTCAAAATAGGAACTAATAACTAGGGTTGAAAGAGAAATGTTATAGAGATTTTTGGGACAATTCAGGTAATGGTTATGGAAATAATTTAATTCTTAAACCTAACCTCCAAAAGTAATAGAGAAGAGCAAGAATAACAAAAATACATAAGCCCATGCATTACAATTTCATATTATACAGTGTTTTAACCTTCAAGTTACCTGTAGGTAGAACAGTAAAGTGCCAAATCCCATTACCAAGTCTCATCACCAGCCATCTAAGAAAAACTATGTGGAAATGAGAAGGAAAAAAATTAAAAGAAAACCTAAGATTGATCTAACTTCTACCAGAAAAAAAGGCAACGATTTGTGAAAATACTGAAAATATAATCCTGGTTTATCAGGAAATGTAGTAGAATTAAAGGACTTAAAATTATATGCATTATGACATGGTAGTCCTCTGAAGACTGCTTTCAGGAAAAAGTTAAAAAGGAAGGTTAGGAATAAAATAGTTAGTAGTGTTTATAATTGTGAGTGTGCAGATCTCTCACCTTAATTAAATTTATTACTGCATATTTAATTGTTTTTAATTATTTTCTTAAATTTTCTCTCTGATAGTTAATTCTTGATTTGTAGAATAGCAGCTGATTTTGTATACTGACTGTGTATCTTGTAACTTTACTGTATTTGTGATTAGTTGTAACATTTTTGTTTGTGTATCTTTACATAGATATTTGTCTTTATGTATAGTCATGTGTCATTTAAAAACAGGGATAAATTCTGAGAAATTTGTCCTTAGGCATTTCATTATTGCGGGTATACTTAAACAAACCTAACATATTTAGCTTAGACTTGAAATATGTTTTGTCTGATAGCAAATCCAGTTTTCATTTACATGGAATATCCTTCTCCAACCTTTCATGTGTGTCCTTAAAACTTTCTTTTCCACTGAAAAAATATAAAGAATTTTTTTAAAACTCGTTCTGTCACTTGGTATCTTTTGATTGGAGAATTTAGTCCATTTACATTTATACTGATTATTGATAAGTGTATACTTATTGCCAGTGTGTTCATTTTTTTCTGGGCATGTTTAATTCCTTTGCTCCACTGTTATTCTGTTGTGACTTTATCATTTTCTGTAGTGGTATGTATAAATTTGTTTCTCTTTTCTTTCATTTATCTACTATAAGTTTTTGCTTATAGTAGATGATTGTGGTTACCATATGGGTTATATAAAGCCTCCTATATTTATAGTAGTCTATTTTGAAGCTTTTGTAAAACCTTATGTGTATAGCAATCTATTTTAAGCTGTAAAAAACTTAAGCTAAAATGCAAACTAAAGCTCTACATTTTTACTTCCATACCCCACATTTTATATTTTCAATGCTTCAGTTAATACTTTTAACCCTGTGTGTTCATTTATAAATTATGGAATTTCATTTCTGATAATTTCATCTTTTATGCGCTTCATGTAGAGTGATTTATACACCACTGTTGCAACATTAGAATATTCTGAATTAACAATATATTTACATTTACCAGTGAGATTTATACCTTTATATGTTTTCCAGCTACTAATTAGCATCCTTTTTTTTTTTTTTTTCAGATTAAGGAAGTCCCTTTAACATTTTTTTGTAAGACTGGTATAGTGGTGATAAATGCTGTCAGCTTTTTCTCAAGCTGAAACTTCATTAATCGCCTTATATTCTGAAGCATGTCATTTCACAGGTAGTGCATTCTTAGCTGGTAGTTTTTTACTTCCTTTCAGTATTTTCAATATATTATCCTACCCCCTTCTGATCTGAAAAATTTCTGCTGATAGCTTTATGGGGTTTCCCTTGTACATGCACTAAAGATGTTTTTCTTTTGTAACTTTTGTGATTTTTCTCTATAACTTTAGTCAGTGAAATTTTAATTTTATCTTGTTCTTTAGTTTGTTTCCTTGATCCTCTGTATTGGTCTCAGTGTATTACATAAAGCAGACACCTCTCCTAGTCCTGAGAGTGGACTGGTAAAGAAGGTGAACTTTATGGATCAGTCCACTCTGAACTTTTGGTTATTTCTCAGCTTTTGTGATTGCCCAAATTGCCTTCTTTTTTCATGTGGTTCCCAGTAGTTGATGGGGTAATAAAATTTGGCAGTGTCCCCAAGGGGAAGGTAAGAGTCAGCACCTAGATGCAGAACAGTTTGAAGTCTGACCCTCAGGCAGCAGCTGGGAAAATATATATTTAGGGTTGCTCCAGGAAAAATTTGGAGGTGGGCTGTTTGTTGTTCCCCTGCATTAGAACTGGGTGTATAGCTGTAGGTCAGTGCTTCTATACCTATTTGCTTCTATACCTATACCCTTACTTATTTGCTGCACTCCTGTGGGACTGGTGAGTTAAAGACCCTTTGATTGTTAAAGCCAGGCATTCCAGAGACCCATTCTTTGGGTGGTAATCACAAAACCTGGGCAGGAGAAATATATATAAAATCCTTCCAAAAGAGATACTAGTGACTTGACCAACAGTACACACACACACACACACACACACACACACACACAGATGTCAGGCAAAGTTCCTATAAGCATGCTTGATATAGAACGCAGACAGACCCTAGATGTGAGCTGTATTAGAAGACTGACTCTTGGGCAGCAGCTTATAATGTATGTAAATTTAAAGAAGGACAGTCTTAAACGGGCTACATACTGTATAATTATTACTATCTAACATTTTGGAAAAGGTAAAGCTATAGATATTGGAACATATGAAATTCTGGAAAAGCAGTCATTGCTAGGATGTTGGAGTGGGTAGGGATGGACAAAAAGGTAACTTGATAGGCTACTGGGGAATTTTAGGATACTGAAATTATACTGTATGTAAGCTGCCAAAATAGTAGATGCATGACATTCTGCATTTGTCAAAACCCACAGAAGTTTACACATAAAGAGTAATATTTCTGCACATAACAATGAGTATGAAAACCATAGACTATACTTAATAGTAATGTATCAATATTGTTTCATCAATTGTAATGAATGTGCCATATTAATGAAATGTTTTTATTTAACATGCTTTTTTTTTAAACATATTTAATAAAACATGTTTTACAAAAGGGGAACTTTTCCAAGTGGGGGCAATGGATATATGGGAAATCTGTGTTTTCTGTTCTCTTTTTTTCTTATTTTAAAGATTTATTTATTTGTATATACAATAACTGGGGTACAGGCCAGAGATGAGGGGGGTGAGAGGATTCACCAGAGACAGAGAGAGGAGCAGAACAGGCAGATCAACTGAAATACATTGCTGAGGGGAGCAAGGGGTGGGACAGAAGAGGCATGCTGCGCCATCTGGGTCACCTCTCTGGCTGGGGCTAGAACTTGTGCTGCGGTGGCTGTGGGTGTCTTCAACTCCTTGTGCCACCAGAGAAGCCCCTGCTCTCTTTCTATATAAACCTAAAACCTCTCTAAAAATTTTCATTAAATTTCAAAAATAAATTTAAATAAATAATTTCTTATTAAACATCCTTTTGCTCAAAAGCGAGGAAAAAAGAAACATAAAGGTAAATGTGAGGCCTTAAAAAGACAAAAGAACCATAAAAGAAGACTCAGAACTCTTACCCCGACACCCCCATTACTGACAGCAAAAGCTACTTATTAAAGATTATATTTCACTACACTGACAAAAGAGGGCACCCTTAAACCAGGAACCTTATAAAATCAACTTCAATTTCCATGAAATCATTATAAACAGACTAAAGTCACATAAAGCTATTATGTGAAGGAAACAGAAAACAAGATCACCTTATAAACTTATAAGCTCTCTTGCCTACTCCATACCCCCTTTCCAAAGCCAGATAAAGAACAAGCAAATAATAACACAACACTAGACCAGGAAAATTGTTCAAAAACAATTAGATTTTTTTAAAGAAAGAAAAATCTTAAAGAATTCTAAGGAAGGAAAAAAGTGAAATAATTTACAGAGGCAAGAGAATTAAACTGACATTAGACTTCCCTAAAACAACACTCATAGGCAAATATTAATGATGTAGTTTTTGAGAAAAAAAAATTCTTAAGAAAAAGATTTTATTTCTATTAAAGCTCGTCTCTAGGTATCAAGGCTAGAGTAGTTTTAAACATACTAAAACAGGATTTTATACCCATGAAACCCCTTAAGGAATCTCCTGGGGTTAATCATCCCAACAAAAGAGGTTTGGGGAAACTTTTGTATACAAATGGAAGGGTTGAGCAAATAATTAAATATTTTGTGGATAACTGAAGTTGTAGGGGGAGTAAAAATGAATGAGTAGAAAGGTTAAGGAATGAGGAGAAAGGCTAAAAATGAACTCTCTGTAGCGTTAGATAGGAACTGCAGGTGGCAGTAATCTAAACTCATGGTTTTGAGATCAATTTATTAAAACATTTAAATAGCTACACATGTATTCATACACATAGCACTCAAACACTTATATATATATGTATATGTATATATATATGCATATATGTATTATATGTGTGTATATGCATATATGTATATTTTCTACTTCTAACTTCTGAGAAGACCTAGAAGCGTATCAGTAACAATTTATGAATGGACCTTAGTGTCTTAATATTAAATTCTCTATCAAAATGAACCTCCACAGCCATGTCTTTGAGAAATGGCTACTTTCAGGATACAATTCCATTTAATAAAGTAGAAAGAATTATAGAATTCAAAAATTTCTACCTATGGCTCGGTAATCACAAGTTATAAGTAATCATCAACAGATGCTATCACTAGTAAAGTAGGATGAGTTGTAGCCTATTTAATCTTGAAGTATCTCTCCATAAATACCTGTTAACTAAAACTGAAAAACTGTAACCTTCACATAGAGAAGCCTACGTCAACCTAGTCAGCCATCAAAGGTAACCTCACCAAAGATAAAATATACTTCTTTCTATAACATAGTGAGGAAAATATCATTTAGGTGGTATTCCTGCCTTAAAATGCATCACCTGAATGTATAAGGAAACGTTCTAAACCCCTAACTGAGATCAGTAACTGATAAATATTTTTTTCAAAATGTAGAGATAATGAATGACAAGGTAAAGTAACTAATCCGGATTAAACGAGATGACATATAATAATTTAATACTACTTAGTATAGAATATTATTTTCAATATAAAACATTAATGGACCAACTAGGAAAATTTGAATACGGACATTAAATAACTGATAGTATTTTGTCAAAGTTAGTGTTATTTTCGTGAATTTAATCACTGTATTGCTTTTGGTTTAAAGAAAGACAGTGAAGATATGTAGGGGTAAAAAAAAGCATTATGTCTGTCTGGGCCCTCCCTGGTGGCGCAGCGGGTTAAAGCACAGCACAAAGAAACTTAAGCCACTTCTGCATGAGTTAGATCCCGCCTGCACAGGAGGAGGTCCACATGGTGAGGCAGACCTCGCCTGACCCGCCCACTGCTCCCCTCAGCAGTGTACTTCATCGATTTGCCTGTTCTGTGCCCCACTCTGTCTCTGGTGAATCCTGAGATCTCCGCATCTCTGGCCTGTACCCCAGTTCTGTACGAATAAATAAATAAATCTTGAAAAATAAAGCATCATGTCAGAATCTTATTCACAAATGATTGAGAAAATCATTGAATGGAATGTAATTAAGGAAGTGTGGTAAAGATTGGAGAATCTGGGCAAAAGGTTTGCAGAAATTGTTTTATTGTTCTAGCAACTTTTCTCTATGTCTGAAATTATGTTAAAATTAGAATTTAAAAATTATCATTACTTGAACATATCTGACAGCACATGTAGAAATCTAAAATACCTTGTAAGTAAGCTATTAAATTCCAGAATTGAATTCATTAAGGATATCTATCAAATACAAAGTTAATGAAAAAAATCAATTATAATATCTAAAAATAAACAGAAATGACATTTTAAAATCATGCTACTTGCAATAGCCTCTAGGGATAAAGTCAACAAAAAGTTGTACAAGAACTGTATGCTGAAAACAACAAAGCATTATGGAGATAATTAAAGAGATGAACAAATGGTGGAATATAGCATATAAGATATCACTTTTCTCCAAACAGATTTAAGGATTGAGCATAATTCAAATAAGATTCTTAGCAAGTTTTTTTTTTTTTTGAACATGGCAAATTAAGTCTAAAATGTACGTAGAAATGCAAAGGCCAAATGTATCCATAGAAATCTTGAAGAAGAACAAAGGTAGAGTACTTACACTAACAGATACCTGTTATAAAATGATAACTGAGTGTAGTATAAATGCAAACAGAATTAGATCAAAGGTATAGAGACTGGGCCCTCCCTAGTGGCTGCAACCACTTCAGTGCAAGTTCGATCCCTAACCCCGGAAGAGGTGATCTACATGGCGCTGCAGACCTCTCCTGTCTCCCTGCTGCTCCCCTCAGCAGTGTACTTTGTCTGTCTGCCTGTTCTGCTCCCCACTCTGTCTCTGGTGAATCCTCTCACCGGCCCTGCACCTCTGGCTTGTACCCCAGTTCTGTATGAATAAAAAAAATAAATCTTAAAGAAAAAAAAGTATAGAGACCTCTAAGTAGAGTCAAACATACCTGACTTATGACCAAAATGACACTACAAATATGGGGAGGGGTCGATTTATATAACCTAGCATATGAGGATAAAAACACATTGATCCCTCTTTCCACTCAACACAAATACCAATTCTAAAAGCATTGCAGATATAAATATACACTAAAGTAATATTCCTTTGAGCCATTCTTTATCCCAGATAATTTGACCCCATATTTAGTGTTCTTTTTAATAATGTACTTGCTATGAACTAGATTAGAACAATGGCCCAGGGTCTGTCCGGGAAAAGAGGACAAAGAAAAATCAACAAATGAACTATAAAAAGAATAGAGGTTGCATTGGGTAATACCACACTGATAAAGAATAGGAGTCATGGAGGAGACTGCACAATACAGGAAGCTGTTGAACACGCAAGATCTTGTTCTTTTTATTGATAGAATAATCACACAGCATCAGTTACATAGGTTAGGAGGACATAGAGAAAAATGGGTAAACTAAAGAAAGTGATCAGGGCTTCGGGGTGACATGAGTTTGTGACCAGATCATTCTTTTTTATTTTTTTTAAGATTTACTTATTTATGCATACAGAACTGGGGTACAAGTCAGAAGTGCAGGGATGGTGGGAGGATTCACGAGAGACAGAGTGGGGAGCAGAACAGGCTGACTGAGGAAGTACACTGCTGAGGGGAGCAGTGGGCGGTCAGGAGAGGTATGCCGTGCCATGTGGATCACCTTTGGGGCAGGGATCAAACTCATGGTGAAGTAGCTTTCGCTTCTTAATCCTGTGCTTTAACCCGCTGCACCACCAGGAAGGGCTGACATATAATTCTTATATGATTGATGATTAACTGTTATTTTAATCAAGGCCATATTCCAGACCCTGGGCCCTTTTTCTAATCTTATCAACAAGCATTCCACTGATCAGTCTCTGAGGTCCCTTCTACCCACCCTGGGCATTTCTGCTAATTTCTCTTGATGCATAGCCTTCAAAGGGTGATCAACATTTCTGCTCTTGACTAATTTGAAAGGCAACTAGTAAGGGTTGGCTCCTATAACTGATTAACTTGTTTCTGAAGGGAAGTTCCGACCTTAAAGGAATGCAGAATCGCAGATACCAATAATGGTGGCTGAACAGGCCACTTAAGTCTAGCAGATCCACATGTAGGCAAAGAATAATTTAAAAGAGATTGAGAATTGAGAAATTTAAAATCTAAAAAAGTGATTTCCCTTGACTGAACAGATTTTAAACAATATTTTTCTTATCTGGTTACAATGAGTTCTTTACCGTGAATAATCTGTTTTAAATCCTTTCTTGTATTTTAAAATTATATTCGATTTGGTATTGTTTATTTAAAGTAGAGAACTCTCCCTGGTGGTGCAGCAGGTTAAGACACAGCATTGTGGAACTAGCCACAGTCATTGCAGCGCCAGTTGGATCCTGGGGTGGTGACTCATTTGGCACCGCAGACCTCTCCTGCTGCCCACTGCTCCCCTCAGCAGTGTATTTCACTTGATCTGCCTGTTCTATTCCCCACTCGGTCTCTGGTGAATCCTCTCACAGCCCCTGCACCTCTGGCCTGTACCCCAGTTCTGTATGCAAAAATAGATACATCTTAAAAAATAAATAAATAAAATAAATAAAAGAGAGTTGACCTGAACTGCTTTTATTTTTACAAAATGTCTGCAAAGTTGGAAAACTTGTTTAAACTGTTACATTTACATCAGTTAGATTTTTAGATTATTTGTTCCTTAAGTTTTCAGGTGAAATTCTAAATTTAAAGCAATGGTTCTAATATCTAGGCTAGAAAAAGAAGTATAATATCAAGAAGATAGTACTTACTTTACATTTTTTTAAAAGATTTATTTATTTATTTATTCATACAGAGCTGGGGTACAGGCCAGAGATGCGGAGGGTGAGAGGATTCACCAGGGACAGAGTGGGGAGCAGAACAGGCAGATCGGCAAAGTACAATGCTGAGGGGAGCAGTGAGCGGGTTAGGAGAGGTCTGCCTCGCCATGTGGATCTCCTCCGGGGCAGGTGGGGATTGAACTCATGCGGAAGTGGCTTAAGCTTCTCAGTGCTGTGCTTTAACCTGCTGCGCCACCAGGTAGGGCCCTTACTCTACATTTTTAAAAATTAACTGTTGAACCTATTGTCTTAAATTAGTCTCCCTTCCTCCTTTCATCTTGCTTCTTTCCCTTCTTTCCTCTTTTCCTCCCTTCCTCCTTTTCTTCTGCCTTCCTTCCTTCTCTTTTTCCTCTGTTCTTCCTTCTCTTTTTTCCTCTGTTCTTCCCACTCTTTCTCTCACCTTCCCTTCCTTCTCTTTCTTTTTTTCCTCCCTTTCTCCTCCTCCTCTCCCTCTCCTCCTTTGTAAAGACATGCATTCCATCCTTCCTCATATACTCAAGGACTTGTCAACTATATGATCCTTTCTCCCTTAAATATGATCACTTTCCCTCTCATGCCTGGATCATTCCCATCAGACTAGAACCATGCTCTAATATCTCCTTTTTCATCAGTCAGAGCTTCAAAGAAACAGACACAGACAGGATTGGTCATGCGGAAATAAAATGTACTGGAGACATTTCCTCAGAGAGATCTTTGTGAGAAAATAGGAAGAAAATTGCACATGCTGTGAAATCAGGATGTAACTTTGACCCCTGTAAAGGGAAGAGGAAAATAAGTGAAAGAAGGAAGGGACAAAGGAAACTCTTCCGTTGTTTCTATTCCTTGTCTTATAAGATCACAATTAACTCCAGTCAGGCTTTGTTTTTCTCTCCACTGTCTGTTTTCCATTTCTTCTACAACAATATACTGTTGAGTTGGACTTAAGATCACCTAGGACAAAGCCTATAATTTCTTAAACTTCCTTGAAATTAAGTGTGGTCACAGGACTAGTTTCTAGCCAAAGAAATGGAGCAGAAATGATGAGTCCTATTTCTGGCCCATATCCTTTTTTCCTTCCTGCTGACAGAAATGAGACTGTGGTGGTGAACCATCTTTGTTCACGAATTTAATGTTTGCAAACTTGACGTATGGTGAGGATAATAGGAAAGAGTGAATCTGTAATGATATTATAGAGCTGTTATGATAACTAGGACTTTGTGTGTAAAAGAACCAGGCTTCTATCTTGTTTGAGGGTAATTTTATTTTGCGTCCAGTTTTGGCTGTCTGCGTATCTGTATCTATATATTCATCCACTTCATGAGCATGACCTCCTAAAACACTTCTGAAATACATGTTGAATTTGATTGCCTTTCTCTACTACTTTGATCTAATCTACTATTATCTATTCTCTGGTTGCTGTACTGCCCTGAACTCATCTTGTTTCTTCTGTTATTGGCCTGTTGAGTTTATTTATTTATTTTTTCATTTACTTCACATCTTTATTGGTCTTATTTATATATATATATATATATTTTTTTTTATTA
>NW_004567109.1:56626218-56637078 GCF_000260355.1 Condylura cristata
CGGCTCCTGCAGCCCGCGGAACTTCCAGGGGCCCGGGTTTTCCCGGGAGTTCCCTTCTGGGAATTACCCAGTCGCCGATTCCCTAGCAGTTATCTACCTTCTAGTGAGTCCAGGGTGTTTTCGTTTGGGTTAAAACTTGTAGTGAGTCTATAGTCCGTTTTCAGTCCTCAATTCCTATGCAGGCTTGGACGCGGTGATCTTGGAGTCTTTACTCTGCCGCCATCTTCTATTGGTCTTATATTTTTTGTAGAGTTTATTTTTAATGCAATAATTTTTTGAAACTGATTCTATTACCTTCTACTTAATATCTCCGAGTGATATTAGTTAATGCCCTCCATCAGAAGACCACTGTCATACACCTAAAGTAGAATGAATAGGATTTATTGCCTGTGGCCACACAGGTGGAGCTATATCTATGCCTCAATAAGCAGCTGTACCGAGGGATCTTATTATGAGTTGAGTTTGTTTTGGTGATTTGGAGAAGTGATTAAAGAGTTAGGGTGAATGTTATGATTAGATGTATTAATAAATTTCAGCTGGAAGGATGAAAAATTAAAGTCTAAAGATAAAATAGATTAGATGTAGAAAAAACAGCAGTCACTTGCTAAACATGGCTGGGAGATAGTCATTTATCTGGTTGGCATGTTTTTTTTTCTGTATTTTTTTCATGATTATATAGTGGTCTTGCTTTTTTTTTTTTTTTAATTCATTGTGACCAAAACTTCTCTTTGTCTGATGTTAATGTTCTAAAAAATGTTTGATGCTAACAGGAGAACCTACCGTGGCATAGCTGGGAGTAGCAGGCCAGCTCAGTACTCTCAGGGGCTGTCTCTCTCTCTATGCACGCTTAGGGTGGAATTCAAATTTCTCATCTTGGTACTCAAGGTACTACATGATCTAGTTCATTCTTAATTTCCAAACTCCTCTCTTATCACACTGTCACTATATTCCCATTACACTTATCTTTTTATTTTTTTCTCTTTTGGATGTTCTCTTAAAAGTCTTAAGCATATTCTCCCTTAAGACTTTTATATTTGTGATTACTTGTCCCTGGGTTATTTTCCTAGGTACCATTTCTTAAATATTACTCTCTTAAGAACCTTTCCTTTAATACTTTCCCAAGATATTTATCATTTCTCTGTTTTATATATTCTTAAAGCCTTATAGTATATTTGTTGATTTTATGCTTCCCCTGCTTGCATACAAGATATAAGAGATCAGAAATAGAGTCTGTGCTGTTCACAAAGGTGTATTCTGAGTGTCTTGCAATGTTTTTCACATGATGGATCATCCAAGTAAAGGAACTCTCAGACTCAAGGAATGTGTGGAGGGTGAGTTTGTCAACAGTTACATATGGTGTGCTGATATACATTGAACTTCTTAAGAAAGAGATATACACAATTGTTGGAAGCTTCTTTATAGAACTCAGGTGTGTCTGAGGAATCTGTTGTCTTCTATTAAGACATATATTTGCACTTGTCTTGATTTCTCAGAGACTAAGATTGTTTAAAATCCACTTGTAGCTCTAGCAATTTTCTTTCTCCAGGAACATCTACCATTTATACTCTGAAATGAGAAGACCTATCTGGATTGGTTAGCTATTACCCAATTTAAGGTCTGCCTTTTGGCCAGAAAATGTTGACTTCCTTCATTTTCAATATATCCAGTAGGGGTCGCAACTCAGATGTCTGTAGGGACTAGGAAAGCAACTCAACAGCATGAAATATCATACTTTTTGTTGTTGCTGCTGCTTCTTGCAGATTAAGAATTTTTTTAACATTAACCTATATTTATGACTATTCTTTACATCTATAAATAGATACATATATGTGTGTATACATATACATATGTGTGTGTGTGTGTATATATATATATATACCCTTTTCCAAGTTTCCTGAAATATATGCTCTCCATTTCTTTTGTTTTTGCCACTTCTGATGGAACACAAGTTCAAATAATTTTTCATTTTTGTCTGTACCTTAAGAAATACAATAGTGTAAATCTAATACATGACAATTAAGACTTAACATCAGCATTGGTGGGAGAAGAGAGATATTGGGACTGTGGTAAATAAGTCTACCTAAAAGTCAGTTTCTCTAACTGATTTCTGCCTTGTAGAAATGCAAACTGAATTATCAGATCTTCACATTAATTTTCAAGGAAGCTATAAATTTAAAAGTTTAGGTGAAATTCCTTGATTGTTATTGTAATTATTATTATCATCACTATTATTATTATTATTATTTATAAATACTAGCTGTTGTAACTTATATCTTTTTTTAAAGATTTATTTATGCATATAAAACTGGGGTACAAGCCAGAGGAGCAGGGGTGGTGAGAGACTTCACCAGAGACAGTAGGGAGCAGAACAGGCAGATTCATGAAGTACACTGCTGAGGGGAGCAGCAGGCAGGCCAGGAGAGGTCTGCCAGCTATGGGGATCACCTCGGGGGCCAGGGAACGAACTTGCACTGAAGGAGCTGTGGCTAGTCTGCGGTGCTGTATCCTAACCCTTGTGCCACTAAGGAGGGCCTATTATTATTATTATTATTATTATTATTGGACATTTGGAGAATAAAAAGTTCTTGTTACACAAGAGGTTATCCCCCAGATTTAGCCTTTGTGATACTGAAGCAAGTCCTCTGTTGAATGTCGTTGTCTCCACATGAGAAACCATTCAGTGTGAATCATACATGAACAAGAACTTTGACTAATGTCACTGTACATACAGTGTGAACCTTGGAAGCTCCTCTTAAACTTCTGGACAAAACAGGCACTTAAAGACTAAGGATAGTAGTTCATGTTTATGGGCTGCTGTATGTACTCAGGAGGTTTGTCTAACTGGAACAATTGAGAGGTGGGGTAGGTCACCAAAGAAGTCTTTGCAGAACAATTTAGTTTAGAGAGGAAAAAAGAAGGAGTGTTC
Organism: Condylura cristata; assembly: GCF_000260355.1. Lineage (NCBI taxonomy): Eukaryota > Metazoa > Chordata > Mammalia > Eulipotyphla > Talpidae > Condylura > Condylura cristata. Next base: position 56,629,145 of record NW_004567109.1, read on the forward strand.
TTGTAGGGAAGGGCACGCGAGAGATGTGAAAGCTTGTGGCACTTTTAAGGGACTTCAAATATTACTGTATAGCAAGACACCACTCTGCCATGGGCTGTCATAGGTGTAGTGTGTATGTGTGGAGTGGGAACTTTGAGGGTGAGGGGGAGTATAAGAACTGGCTGTGTAATGTAGACAAGAAATGAATTTGTAGAGGAGTATTTTTGTAAATAGTACTGAGGTTGAGCACCATTATAATGGCATGAAGCTAAACCTGTTTAACTCCTATAGCTAATCCATTAAAAGGATCATCCCTCATCTTCAGCCTCTACTCTCATATTCACTTCCAGAGATATGACTGTCATCCTAAGGTAGAATTATTTGAATGCCTCATTATCTACATTTATTTTTTTTTATTGTGGTCCTTGCTTCTTCCTTTAGTACAGCTAATTATGAGCACTCTTGTCCTTATCTAGTCTTTCTTTCTAATTCTGATAGGGATCTGGAGACTTTAAGTTAAAGGTAAGTGGAAGTTTTAACTCCAACTCTGAGCTTCTCAGAATATCCTGAGAAGCTATTCTATTCTAATTTCTAGGAGCAACACACAAAGCGATAATGGTCAAGATAATGACTAATATATAAAGACAGCAGTTACCAAAGAAAACCACGTGACAGTTACCAGTGGACGGTAGGCTAGAAGACCCTGAATATTTACCTACCCCATGTACTAGTGCTACCTCCATGTAGATATCTCCCCACCGTGGGTCCAGGTGTACACTATCAGAGCTGGGAAGATATAAGGGAAAGGGGAACTCACTACCATGAAATGTAAGGGAAGAAGCTGACAAAAACCATAGTGACTCCAGTGGTGCACTTTGAAGGGCACTTAAACCAGGAAAGGAGAAAAGAGAAAGTCCAGGGATTTAATACAGTGACATTTTAGCAATCCATAGGAATATATTTCAGTATTTAATATTCACTCTAGCCATACTAATGAATTATAGCCAAGTCTCAGACTTGAATCTATTAATCTAAGAAAGGTAGACATTAAGAGTTCCCCCTTCTGTTGTGTCTTAGGGAAGCTTTTTGTAATTTATCTAAACATGAATTCACATGGATTTCCTTGGCTTGTGCTTGATACTTTGTGTGGTGCTTTTCTGTGGAAGTCTTGATTTCACAAAGGTAGTAAATCTCCTAAAACCTGCTTTGTTTATCTTTTCTAGCTTGAGGAGATCACGATGGTTTAGACAGAGTGTCCTGCAAGACTCGTGGTAAAAAGATTGGAAGAAGGCAAGACAGGAGGTAGGAGCTCATATTTGCATTTGAAATGAGGAAGATCTTGATTCCTTGTGCCATAGAGGAGAGAACTGATTAAAAGAACTGTTTTTGAGATGATCATTTGGAATGAAAGAGAGATAAAGATGACTGAGTGAAATGAAGGATGATGCTACTACTCCCAAGTAGTCATTCATAGTGGTTTGATGGTGATAAATTGGGGTCTTACTTTTTTGACTTTCCTTTACCTGTTAGCTACAATAGAATCATAATGGCATCTACCTGATAGGGCTACTTTGAGAATTGAGATAATGCATGTAAAATATTCAAATCAGGGACTGACATGCTGTGCAGGCACATTAAGTGTTAGCACTGACTTTCTTCAGGAAACTGAGGTTTAGAAAGATTACATAATTTGTTCCAAACTACACAGCTTGGTCAGTGACAGAGCTGGGGTTCTAATATTTCACTTTTAGCACAAGGATTGGTCATTTCCCCTGTTACATAGGATAGCAGTTATCAGAAGAGGTACAAACAAGGTCTGTTGCTATCATTTTCATGGTTATGGTGGTAACTTGGTTTGGGGGAATAGAGACATTAATGGGTGGGCAGGTTGTGGAGGGGACTAGATGTCTATGATGCAGTAGGAGACAGGGTTTTCTAGTTCTCAGGAGAGATGTTGGCCAAAGAAGACCTTGTTCCCATAATAATTTACAGAGTGCATAAGAAATTTTAGTCATCATTAGTGTGCTACCTAATAGATTTTACTAAACATGGTACTTATTAAAGTCACGTCTCCAAGATAATTATAAATTCTTTAAGTGGTTTTAATCAGATTTTTATATGTTACCTTCAGTCTCTCTTATAAAAATATTTTCATTATAGCCATGTTTTCATAGAACCATTCATTGTAGCCATATTAATGCCATAGAATCATTAACTATAAAATAAAAATTCCATATTTAAGAAATATAAAGTCCAGTATAAAGTCTTCTATATTAAAAACTACTTCATTAAGATTAATTAACCTTCATCAAAATAACTTTCCAAATTTTATCTCAATCAACCATGAGTGACTTTTCAACTTTTTAAATATGTTGAATAATTTGTTTGGAACACAGATTCATGTTTTAGACTGCATCACAAGCTGACTGGGGCAAAATCCTCAGTACTCTCCACGAATTGGCATTTTGCATTCCTGCATCAGGACTCACCCTTGCTCCCACCCTCCCTCAAGTACTTTATCACATTGTTGGTATGAGCTTGTTTGTGTGTATGTCAAAAACCCAAAATGGGGAAAAGAAAAAAAAACCACATCCTTTAATCTTTTAGCTCATATGGCCATATATTTATTATACACAAATAGGATTGTGTATAGCAAGGGTGTATAGCAAGGGTGACATTGATTGATTCATTGACCACCTCATTTTGTATATACCATGAACTAAGTGTAATTTTTACATTTTTAAATAGCTAAGACAAATATTATAAGTAATATTTTATGACAGGAAAATTTATGTAATGTAAATTTCATTGTGCATAAATGAATAGTTTTATTGGAACATGGGTATCCTCACTCATTTACATATCATAAATAGCTGCTTTCATGCAACAACGGCAGAGTTGAGTATTTGCATAGGTATTGCACATGGTATTCCACAAACAAGTTCATACTATAAAGCTTTGCAGTGTGCTGATCAGCAGCTTAGACATTGCACATATGTGGTAATAACTCCACAATGTGCCATGATTATATCTAAGCAACAATTTATTATATCTTAATTACCAACACAGTTGCCACTATGTAAAAACAAAACAGCACAAAGAAGGAGATAAGGAAATCCAAATGTTATGCTTTTAAGGCACAGTGGGATGAATTATCTTCTTCTTGAATTAAGAAAGCATTGTGTTTATTATGCAGTGAATTGGTACTCATCACAGTATTTCAGTCACAGAAAAGCAATGGCCAGGAAAATTAGAAAATTTAAAACAATATCCATCAAAGCACTATTTCTTCATAAAAATAAAAAAAAATTAAAATGAGGCAACGACCAAAAGGACTGATTTATTAACCATTCAAGGAAAGATTTATTCTTGGTGAGTTAATCAAATCATGTTTGACTTTAGCAAGAGATGAAAAGTGTGCAAAGAAAACAAGTGCCTTAAAAATATTAGCCTTTGGCAACAGTGATTGCTTGAACATTGGAGTTGAGAACGTTGGAAGCAATATCAATAATCAATTTAAAAACAAGGCAAGTCATTTCCAGGGGCTTATTCTGGATCTTGAAAAGTTGACAGAAATTATTTATATAGTTTACCTGGCAAGTCATTGCTGACTGTGAAATGAATAAAGAGTTAACTTCTATGAATAGTTCATGTTGAAGACTATGGACAAAAATATTTTCAAAGATTTCAAAGAAACTCTAATTCAATATAACCTGACAGGGAATCTGCTAGAATGTGTTAGTTACATTCTAATGGTAAAATATATGTGTGAGCAGAAAAGAGTTTTTGGACAAGTTTGTGAAGTATATAGAGGTGAAAAGTTTATGTTAAATTACTATAATTGTCATTAAAAGTCAATTTGTGAGAAATCTTTTAGTTTATCATGTATTATTGAACCAACTATGTCATAGGTGAATTTCATTAGCTCTTCTGGATTTAAGCATTATTTTTTTTAATATCCTTTTGTCAAAAATAGTAGCTTAATAGCCTGACTTGCCTTACCAATAACATAACAATTGGATAGAACAGTAATAAGTCATTTGTGATTTTTTGAACACAATGTTGAAATTGAATTTTTTTCATAAGAATAACCCCAACCACAGTTATTGTACACTGATGATTTTGGAAAATATATTTTGCTGCAGGCTTTATAATGTTTATTAATGATCAACCATAATTATAAAGCAAAATAATTATTACATTTAGAATCCAATGATGAAATCATTTTGATGACAATTAATGCTCACATTAAGAGGAATAAACTATTTTAAAAACTTCTTGTATTGTCAAAAACTAAAACAAAAGTAAGCTCTCTATTCTTAACAAATTTTCACTGAATGCCTTTCCCAGGCTCAAATTACAATTTCAGTAATGCTTTTTAGACCTAAATGTAAGTACAAATTTTTAAATTTCAAAATTCATTTAACTGTGCTGCTAATGGGCTTTCACCTAATCTACAAACTGGAAATGATTTCTTTGCTATATAATGGCATGCTAAAAGGCAAACATCAAAAGAAGACTTCATAGAATTCTATTATTGCCTTCTGAGCAGTGAAAATGCTTAATAAAGTCTCATGCTCATAGACTTCATATTGATATTGGTATTTGGCAGTAAGTAGCTTCTTTTGAGAATTTAGGCAGTTGTGAGTTAGCTAACTATCAACTTTAGAGGACACACAGTCCATAGAAACACATCCTCACTTTTGACCCCAACTGTGAGTTTGTGGAGGGGGCAAACTACTCTCCTGGTCAATATTTCACTAAAAGGAAGCATAGAATATAGAAGCTACCACTTATTACAAGGAAAAAATATAAATTTATCTTTTCTGGGAGGAAGTTCATAGAGTTCAGAGATGAACTAAATGTTTCTTTTGTCTGCTCCAATGGATTCAGGGTATGTTACTTTCTTAGAGTCAATATGTAACAATATTTATGGATTACTGTCAAGCAGGAAAGCTCACCAAAACAGTGGTGTCCAGAGTTATTTGGGCTTTATTATGTAAGCCTGATGGATTGCTTGCTTACAAGGTTGATCTAAACTAGAATCATGTGGCTCAAACCCCCACCTACATCTCATTGTTAATCCTCTCAGCACAGTCATTCCCACCTTAAATCATATTTTTGACTATCCAATGTGACTCAGGAAAACCATGGCAGCTCAAGAGTCTAGAGATAACCTCCAGTAGTCAAGACAAAGACCAGACCAGAACAAGCACTTTTTGTGATTCAGATGATTCTTCACTACCCTATAGTGAAGACATTTTTGCAACTGAAACATGAAATTCCATTACACATCCGAATATAGAGATGAAATACTTGCAATCAAAGTTGATGACAGGGAACACTAATGAAGTGGAATGTGATCTCCCCACAAAATTACCTATATCAGAAAAGAATATATGGAAATTTTAATATACAACTTTAAATTTTGTTTTATTTTGAATGTATTTTATCAGTACAAAATTGTGGAAATTTGTTTTTTCATTTTTTATAAAAGGCCTACATAATATCCTTGATTTTGCCTCTTGGCTGCAAAGACTGAAATATTTATTACCTGACTACAGAAAAAGTTTGTCAACCTCTGATGTATACAACAATGTGTAACATGCTGAATAAATGAAAGACTCATTTATTCAATCAAATTAGCACTCAGTTATTCTATCAAACATAAAATCCAGTTGTTTCTGTGGAAGTATCTTGTAGCTGTAATTAACTGCACCAATTAACTGATTTTAAGTAAAGGAGATTATACCCAATAATCTGAATGGGCCTGATCCAGTTAGTTAGAAATCTTTAACTGAACCTTTTCCTTGAAAAAGAAATTTCTTCCTGTGGACAACAGTTTCAGTGCCTCCCTGGGAGTTCCCAGTAGGCTTCATCTTGTGCTTGACACCAAAGTTCTTATTAAGGGGTAGGAGAGTAGGTGTTTCTATGCAAATTATTGCTGGCTCAAAAATGCATAGCCAGTCTCACAGTCACATATGCCAATTCCTTGCAATAGATCTAGCTAACTCCATATTCTCTGGTCTGTTTTTCTTGTGGAAGCCTGGGTATTTTGACTTCCCACTAGAAAAGTATACTACCCAATTTGGGCTACTAGAAAACTAAAAAAGAAATACTTTAGATAAAGTGACATTAATATTTTGTCATTGGTGCCTGTCAGCTGTGATATTGCCTAATCTATCTTTTTGATTCTCTAGTGTAAGGCAGAAAGAGGTAGTGAGAATTATGAATAATGAAAGAAAATTTAGGAAGACTTTAATTCGGTCTTATCACTGTTGATCAAGGGATCATTTTTGTCTCTTGCTAAAATCTGTTCCCAGAATAAAAGAGAATTTGAAGAGAAATGTCTCCATTAGTCTAACTCTTGCACTCTTCCTAGAGTTTATGGTCACTGACAGCTAGAGTACCCTCAACTCCTTAGCATTGTTGGTAAATCTTGTGCTTCTGTATTTTCAGTGTCATGTTTCCTGAACTTTTGCACATATTCCAAAGGGTCTGTGGCACCAAAAATATACAATCACAAATGAGCTGTTCTTCAGGTGGATATTTATGACTATGTCACCTACTATGTAGCTTACCTCTGTAATCCTCATAGTAATTCTTAGGTGTCACCTGTTCCTTGTATTATCTTCTCTAATCCTCACAATAAACATAGGAAGTAGGTACTTGTGTCCCATTTATACAGATGGGAAAACAAATTTCGAAAAATGAGGCAATTTGTCTTAGCTGAATAGTTGATATACAGCAAAATCTGGATTTGAACTTACACCTGACATTAAAGTTCATGTTAGGGGTAAAAGAGTAGAGGTTCTGATAGATAAGGCTCAGGAATTGGAAACTTTGCACTTATGGTGGTGATCCACCAAGCCCCATGTACCTGTTTGGCCTCTGCCCGATTATGTGGGAAGGAGAGAAGTTTGAGATGACATTAAGCCTTGCATTTGCCCCAGCCCTAGACTAGGACTGGGAGGAGGAGGAGCAAGGAAGCCTGGGAGGGCGGGCCCTGAGGAGTCTAAAAGAGGAAGGAAGTGGGGCCCTGCCTAGTGCCTAGCCACCCCCTGGCTGCTTCCCCACAGAAGGACGCAGTGCTGCAGGCCCCTGGCCCAGCCATGGCCCCCTGGCGCAAAACTGACAAGGAGCGGCACGGTGTGGGTAGGTGTGGGCAGGGGGTTGGTAAGAGACGAGGGCCAGGTGGCCTGAGAATCATGTGCAGGAAGATGCTGCGGAAGCAGGCAGCACTGGTGTAGAGAGAGCACTGCTGAGTCAAGGTCCAAGATCAGCAGAGTGCCTCCCGTAACTTGCTGTGGGGTCAAAAGTCTGCGGAAGGGTAGGCAGGGGTAGAGGAAAGTGGACAGTCTGCCCAACCCTCCTCTGACTGCCTTTTCCCACCCTCCACTAGACACCTCCTCCAAATGCTTTGCATTTCTGAGATAGGGTCTAGCAGAGCTCTTGGAAAGCAGATTCTATGTGCCAGGCCCAACATTCCCAGGAATGAATTCCATCTTGGCCTCATAAAGAGAACACCCTTCTTTCTTCTTGCCTGAGTCAACTTGTCTCTCTCCAACCCTGCCCAAAGGGTTGGACTGTCTGCCTGCTTCCCCTGCCTGTTCCTCCTGGTCAGACGATCGATCTCTGATTTGGCAGAGTCCAGAGGGCTGTGGAGGCTTGGGGCATAGGCCTGGAGGGTGGGATCCTTCACTCAGCCCTGGAAAGCCTCTGGGGGAGAAAATGTCCTGCAGTTTATCTGGGGAGATCTGTGAAGCCCGCTTCAGAACTTCAGTCAGCTAATCTTTCAGAAGCCTCAAGTTCAAGGCGGAAGTGGTGGTTGGGGGAAGGGAGGCTTCAGGTACTAGGGACTCTCTCTGCTAAGTGGCATTTGTGGTGCAATCACTATAGACTCTGTGTTTTTCAAACTTAAGTGTGAATTTAAAAATTACTCTGGAGCTTGCTAC
>NW_004567109.1:56637201-56649980 GCF_000260355.1 Condylura cristata
CTGGCCAGATACCACCCCAGTGACAAATAGTGAGCAGGTCAGACATTGCAGGATGCAGCAACCAAGAGCAGTAAATTAAGTACAGAGGCTCCAAGGCCACTATTTGAGAGAATGCCCTGGAGAGCTCAACACTTACTGGGCTTTAGGCACCATGGACTGTTCCAGGTGAATAGCTCCCATCCAGAGAACAAATAATTTCTGCACTTCAAGGGGGCTTAGTTACTTCATCTCTAAAATGGGAACTGTGAACTAGACTCAGTAAGGACCATTTTTCACTTTAAAACTTCTCCAACTTTGATTCTTCCAAATGGTGGTATATGGGGAAGATGAAAACTGTTAAATGGGGGCAAGTGTAGATGTTGAAACCACATTGGGGACAATGTGGTCTAGGTGATAAAAATTATACACGGCAAGAAAACAGGCGGCATGTATATCCCTGAAAGTAGAGCAGTAACATGTTTTTTGCCTTGAAAAGAGGGTGTTTTGAAGAAAATGATTATGCTTAACTTAGGTTAAACCCACATTTTGGAAAACTGAAAGCCAGAGTATAAATTAAGACTTCTTCTTAAGCAATGAGGAGCTATGGGTGGTTTTTGAGCAGGGTAGGGGCATGAGCAGATTTGTGCTGAAGCCAATGTGGAGGTAAAATGTATCAACAGAAGAGCACTCATGTCATGCTGCCCAGGCAGTAGTCTGGGGTTAATACTGGTGTCTCCAGGTAATCTGGTCTGTTTAGGGGAGATTGAGTGGAAGATGCCTACCATTCACCTCAGGCTGCAGTACCTTCCTGCTCTGTAGTCCCTGTGCCATGATGTGAGGACCATTGACCCTGGTGTCTTTGGACTCCATCTTCTAATATCCCCAGCCCTGTAACTTAGGAATGTTATTTATTCTGTTCAGGTCTTGGTCTTTGTCTGTTTGATGGGGCTAATAAGAATATGGGCTTCCAGGAGTTGTGGAATATGAAATGAGTTAATCCATATGATGTACCTAGAAAGAGACTGTACAAAGTACCACTAAGTGTCAATCAACTATTATTTTTAGGTTTTGTCTTCCACATGGGGGCCCAGTTGAAGAAGTGACACCACAGGATGGGAGGAGCTATAGGAGGTAGTAAGGATTTCCCCTCCCCAACAGAATAAACCCCACCTTTGTGCTAAAGGACTGATGACTCTGTTAGGCTCTAGTTCCAGAGCCTACCTGATTTAATAATATGATTGACATTTTCATGCCTATTTATGAAAATCCTAAGTTTTGGAGGGGAGAGAGAGAAGGCCTACAGCCCTTTAGAGAGCCAGAAAGCTCTTGGTAGGAGCGTGATCATCAAAAGAATCTCTTTTCTCTTGATGAGAAGTGTCAGCACTAAGAACGGTAATCTCCAGCACTCATCTGCAGATTCTGGGTAGACGGGAAGGCAAGGTTGCTAAGATTGTGGAGACTGGAGTCATCCAATGAAAAGAACAGAGGACTGAGACTAAGGGATATGGGCTTGGGCTCTGACACCATCACTATTTATAGATAAAGCTGTTCTTTAGTCTTGCCATCATAAGTCTGGGTATAATGCTTTTTTATTTCAAAGTATTCCTTTATGAAGAGATTTTGAGATAGGATTGTGGAAGGTATGGAAGAAGACAGAGTCAAAGCCACATAAAGGATTAGGGGGTTTCTTGTAATATATCCAGAATTGGAACTTTGCTTTTCTAAATAGTTTCATCTTCAGTGGTGGTGGTGTTTAGCCATACTTCCTCTGGCCAAATTGATGAGGGCTCCTGGTATCTGTCCTGAAAGTTGGCTTATGTGAGATCTCTTCATCACTAGAACCATTCAGTGGTTCTTGCTCAGCGTGCTGTCTAGTAGGCAGCCAGGATGATCCCTGTGTAGATCATATCCCGGTAAATATTCCTTGCTTGATAGAGTCTTAACATGTGGTCCATTGGAGCTCCAAATATTACCCTCAGGTGGAAGTAGGATTGGAGTTATAGGCAAAATGTGTGATTAGGACTTAAGACACTCCTTGAAACTCAAAGGAGTTATGTGTAAGGTTAGAAGCCTGGTCTATAGAATCAGAACGAGTTCATATCTGGAGCAGTTTCCTGTTTTGTAAAAAGAAGTAATAATGATTATATTAGGGGTCTCAGGAATGGGATAATGTGTGAGGAGCACTTAGTAGTATGGTTGGCTCATTGAAAGTAATTGACTGAAATGAAGGAGGTTACCCAGTAGTTTCAAAGCCGAAAGAGTTATATACCCTAACATCAGGGTCAGGACAGTCCTGCCTTACAAGTACTGTTCTGTGTTTTACAAGCTCCAATCTCATGCACATCTTTGCTTGGCATTAGAACATGTGTGTGAAGTATTGTATTATTAAATAAGAAGAAACAGGGACCAGAGCTCACAAAATTTGAAAGTACTTAGGCTGTGCCTTAAATCAAGTTGACTTCAGACTTCAGGCCCTTTGTTCTACACTGAGGGATTCTGGAAGCAGAAATATGATAGCTTGAGGCAGGGGGTTGGAATGTGTGTGGTGTATGGGTCAAACAGTCCAGTTTGTTTTTAGTGGATGTGGTAAAAGAGAACGGTGAAGAGGTAGATTACAAACAGATGGTGACAGGCTTTGGTTGCCAAGTTTATAAGTTTGGACATCATTCTGTGAACAGTAGAGTTTTGAGTAGACATTTCACCTGTAAGAAGTTAATATAATTGAAAGAGGGACAGGATTAGACATAGAGAAGAACAAAAGTGGGTGACAATTTATTATATCTGTCTACTGACTATCTGGCAGGAGATTCAAAAACAATTCACTTATAATTAACTTTCTTTTTGGCCTTTACTCTCTTAATCCTCTCTGCCTGAGACTCTTGTCAGTTAGGAGTGGAAGAGAGAAAGTAGGGCAGAAAAGGAAGAGGTAAACAGAGTAAGTTAAAACTGTCAGGATTCAGTGTGATTATGGGTGACAAAAACTCAAAAAAGTCAAACAAGAGGTTAATTTCTCTCTCACACAGAAAGTAGGAGGTAGTAGGATGGCTCATTCTACCTCCCAAACCCTTTCCTTGGTATGAGGGTTCTTTTGCATACTGCTTGAGTTTCAGCCATCAGTTCTGAAACCTTCCAACCGGCAAGAAGGATGAAGGGAATGAGGGAATGATCCTTCTCTCTAAGGACTTTTACTCAAATGTCTACTTTATACTTTCTCTTATATCCTGTTGACTAAAACCTAATCACATGACTAACTTAGCTGCAAAAGAAGGTAAACAGCACAAACAGTAATGTAGATAGCCCTGCAGCCAGCTCCAAGTTAGGGTTGCTACTCCTAAGGAAGGAGGAGAAGAGGATATTGGGGTTGAAGTCCATACCAAAAAATTAAATTATATAAAGGGTCAAGGTATAAAAAGTTTTATTTATGCTGAAGCTGGGCCTTTCAGACAGATGTGTGTGGGGAAGTCAGTTATGCTAAGAGCACTGTTTTCAATACAACTTGTTTCTTATTTTGTACTTGTGTATGGGATTGAAGAGTATTTGTTAATTCTTTCTGAGAGTTGTTGAAGGAGAGTAACTTCTATGACACTATCCAAGCTTCTGGTGATTTGTTGGCTATCTTTGGAGTATGTTGGCTTGCAGACTAGTTATCACTCCGGCCTCCACATAGTGTTTTCCCTGTATATATGTGTCTTCTCCAAAGAGTCACTTAGGACTAACCTAACTGGTCTCATTTGAATGTGATTACCTCTGTAACAATTCAATCTTTAAGTAAAGTAATGTTCTCAAGTGCTACAAGTTAGGACTCTAAAGACATCTTTTGTTTGTGGGGAAAGCCATAATTCAACTGTAAAAGGCTTTGAAAATGCAAAGAAGAGGTTCTGTCCACATCTTGATTGGAGAACATGGAACAATGTGAAACCAACTCAGGGTGATTCTGTTGCATACAGGAACCCTGGACAGAACTGATCCATGGGAAAATGTACAGAAATTTGAAGTGGGGGGTGAATGCTTGAGTCTTTTAAAGCATGGACTCTTATTACAAACCCACTCAAACTAGTGCAGTTACAAGGTGTGTGATATGTATGTGAGCCAGGGAAGAGGTGTATTCTCAGGTTTAGGAAAATCAAACAAATCCAGGAAGCATGAGCCATGGGTCTCGAACTAAATTATTTCTGAAGAACTCTGTCTCTTTCTCATGGCTTCCCAGCTTTTCTAAACACTTCAGCTCTCTTATCTTTTCTCACCTTGCCAACTCCTAACTTCATCACTCTTTCTTTCAACTTGTAACATCATCTCTCTTTCTTTTAGGAAAGGCAAGGTGAGGGGACAGGAGGGAGGCTATTCAGATAATATCATAATGGCCCCAGCTACATGTTCCAACTTTGCATAATTTTGTAATTCAAGTAAACTCTGAATATCTTTTCTCTGCTAAGCAAAGTTTTGAGAGAGAAGATATGAATGGACTAACTCACCTTTTCAAGAAAATCTACCCAAGTTGGAAGTCATTGCCAGTGTAAGAATAGGCCCCCATTCTGATCAGGGTGATGTCCCTGTAAGATTCAATATAAGGTGGAGTCACTGGCTTGCTACTTACCTAGTGGGAACTGTGGAAAGGGAGACAAACATGATTGGAATATGTATCTGAAATACACCTATGATAGAACTTCACAGCAAAGTCCAGTTGTACTGTTCATGTTGCCAAAAGCAACAATTAAGAGGAAGGATAGATAGCATCAGTTAACTCACTAGCTTGCTCACTCATTCATCCTTCATTTATTTATTAGGTATTTGCTAGAGATTTCCTATGTACTAGGCACTATACTAGACACTGAGATTGCTAGGATGTATATCTGGGAGGTAGGGGTGAACAAAAACAAGTTCCTTGGCAAATAAGTAAGCATATAATTATAAATTGTGGTATGTCTTATTGTAATAAAGGAGTTTATTTCATGAATAAATGCTTGGAGGGATTTTAGAAAATGTATCTTTGTTATAGAGGCTAGCTAGCTATGTCATTGGACTGGTTCCCGAAATTAGTTTGTCCAACAAAAACACATGGATTAGAACTCTAATTTCTTTCTACTACCAGCTGATAGGTACTTGAGCCACCTCCTACTTTCTGATGCTTCAGCAACTTGGGATTGTTTAGGAGTGTGTGCTGGACCAGCTGTAAAGTCCATATAAGGAGATTGTCCTAATCTCTAGGCTTATGGGAGCCTCATTAGTCAATGGCCATCTTGCCCCCAACCATAATGTTTATGTTTGAATGAGCCTTGACAGATTGTGTTCTCTAAGCTCTGCTTCCTCCTGAGATCAGCATCTTTATATTACTTCTGTATCTTGAGACAAGAAACAGTCACCATAATAATCTAATTTCTGTACCTTTGGCCTTTTTTTTTTTTTTAGCTTATAAGTATTTAATTTAACAGTCAATTACATATGAATGCTACTCTGTTCTATAGCATATGTTATGCAAATGAGGAATGATAATGCTTATCACTACCCCACTCCATAGGAATCTGGGTAGAGATGCTACAAATGTTCCTTTTAATAGGCCCTTTTTACATTCTTTCTACTTCCTTTAATTGGTGTGATTTGAAAAGCAGTCAGGCTGAGTTTATGAGCTTCTAAAGTCTTACTTGATTTTTAGTTCTCCTTGGAAAAGGTCACTTCTCGCAGCTCTGACTCCATTAGGACACTGTTAGCTTAAACATTGTTTTAAAGCTTCAGTTGTAGATGCTGAGGTTGGAGGAGAATCTGAATGATAGTCTGAGCACTTTCCCAGATGCCTCTCTAGTCATTGTTCAGGGCACTTGGCATTCCCCTGATAATACTTGATCTATAAGTCAAAGCATAAATTAGGATGGTGAAAGGAGACATAGGTGGTTGCCCCAGGATTCAAATCAGGGTCTAAAAAGACAAGATGCTGAGCAACCATTTATTGAGTTGGATTGCCAGTAAGGGAGATGTGTCAGAAAAAAAATTGTTCCAGGTAAAATAAACAGCTGATGCAAAGGTCCTGAGGAGGAAGTATCTGGTGTGTGCGTGGCCAATGCTGCTGGAGGAGAGTGAACAAGGGTAGAAGAATAGGAAATAAATTCTCTGAAGGGAAGTGATAATGAGTAGTATGAGTAGGTATCATGAGGACTCTGACTTTTACTCTAAATCGAATGGGTTGGGACATCACAGGCTTTTGGACAGAAGTGTGGAACAATTTGTTTCATTTGTAGAAGGATAATTATAGAAGCTTGGTAGGTGGAGGATAATGAAATGTAAAACAGAGAGGTCAGTGATCCAACGATTATCATAACCCAGACAAAAATTAGTGGTGCCTAAGCCAGGGAGGTGGCAGTGAAGAAGGTGAGATTAGATTCTGGCTATATGTGTTGTAGCCGGAGCAAATGGAATTTCCCTCACTGATAGGATGTAGGTATAAAAGAAAGAGAGAAGTTGACAGTGACTCAGATTTTTTGTTTGTTTGAGAAACTGATAAAATGAAATTCATATTATATGTTGAATCCTTGACCTAAGTTTTTATTCATATTGTCATAAATAGTAACAATGTCTAACCTTTTTGGTATGATACATTGTGGTATCATGTTTAAGCTCACAGCCACCCTGAAAAGTGAACATGTTTCTCTTCTTTTCACTTATGAGGAAACTTATAAGGAAAAGAGACTTTCACGGTCTCCCTAAAATACAGTCTCTTCCAGGCAGTTTTCTTATTCCTCATCCCTGGAAGAAACCCATCCTGTTTTATTGTAGTCCTCATTTTCCACCTCGTCTTTTAGCAATTAACTATATGTCCTCTTCCCCACTGGAAAACATCCTGTGAGGGCAGAGCTCTATTGACAGAGCTCAATTATAAGTTCATCCAGCATTGGCAGGAATGAGGTGGGTCTGAGAAGCTAATTGTTATTGTACTATGGGGCCCCTTGGGAAGCCAATGAAATTTATAAATCCTCTTCCCACAAAAAAAAAAAATGCTGTTTACATTACAATTTCATCAACACCCATTCAGTAAAACCATTTAAGGACACTGATAAAATGTACTCAGTAACTATTAGCAAACCAATTCAATACACACAGCAAAGGCGTTCTGTCTAAGTTGTGAATTCTTGGAGCTACAAGCTGCCAGGAATAAGAAAACTATTTTCATAATCTATATAGATCAATTAAATTCAATAAACCCGTCATACTTGAAGATCCTTAGCTGGATGCTGGGTCCCAGATTTAATAAAAGTCCAGTCTTTGTCTCAGGAAGCTTATAATCTTGTAGTAATTGCTCTTTCTTCCACTTACTTGAGGCATCAAAGAACACCATTATTAGTACTAATACATTTCCAGGTTGGAAATAGGTGTATTCCTTACTGTGACTCCTAGTATCACCCTCATCATATGTCATTGCAACCTCATATTAAATCATCAGTCTCCTCCATAGAATGCATACAAAAAGAAAATATCTTTTACTCTTTTAAAGAACAGAACGGCCAGCACAGAATAGGTACTAAATTACTGGTCATTGTTTGCATAGATGAATTGGTGAGTGTATGGGTGTTTACTAAGTGGATGGATGGGTGGGTGGATGAGTGGATGGGTTGGTGGATGAGTGAGTGGATAGAGAGGTAAGTGGGTATATGAATAAGTGGGTGATGTATGAGTAGATGAATGGGTGGATAGGTGTGTGGGTGGATGGATGAATTGATAAATATGTAGATGGATGAGTGGGAAGGGATAAAGAATGGAGGAAATACATAGAGGTTGGAGTTTTGCACTTCCTATTGGCCTCATAAGATTTAGATGGACTGAGTTGTACCTTCATCCACCCACACTAACCCCCTTACCTGTCAGAAGGCTAAGTCCTATGAGAGCAGCACAGCACTGATTGTTGAGTTTGTTTAAGTGTTTTTGAATTCTAAACACGTGGACTTATAGTTGGCCACTGCACCAAATCCCACATTTCTTACCCTGGGGCTACATTCATATGACCCTGCTGTCATTTACTGCGACTATGCACTTGTCAAACTAGCTTTTCCTCCTTCCTGTCCTTACCACCTTCCCTCCCAACTACCTCCTCAGGGACCCACACTCCAATTCTCCCCTTGCCCTTTGTATGCCCCTCCCTCTCCTTCCAGCCTCACTTCCTTCATGGGATCTCTCTTGAGAATCTCTTTTTTGAGCACCCACAGCTAATATGGCCCACAGGTCACCCCATTGTCTGAAAGACCACTTCTGATTTCTAGTGTGTTTGTTTTATCTCTTCAACTAGGTTTCAACAAAAGCTCCAGGACAGCAGGAGGCATTGCCTCTCATCCCACTTTTCTACTCTTTTGCAGATGCAGTAGAGTTCTAGACACTATGCATTGCATGTGGATCATAAAATCAAAGATTTTATCATAAAGCCCCTCATCCAACTTTAGTGTGTGTGTGTGTGTGCATACATGCATGTGTGTGTATGTATGTATGTAGCAAAGGGTAAGAATGTGTGAAGGTATGTGTCTGTGCATATACATGCTTCCTATAGGCATGCTGGAAAGAAGGGACTGAATCCCAGCTTGATTTGTTCAGGCAGGACTTACTACCTTAACACTGTTGACATTTGGGATCAGATATTTCTTTGTTATGGGGCTTTTAGTAGTGTAAGATAGTAGTATAGGTCATTCAGCAGCATCCCTGACCTCTACCAGCTAAATGATAAAGTTCCCTTTCTCCCCACTCTCACTCCCAAGATTGTGACAACCAAAAATATCCTTATATATTGAGAGATATTCCACTGTGGACAAGACTGTTCCTGAGTGAGAATCACTGTTTTAGAGAATTCAAGAATCCAGTGTTCCTCTTGCTGGCTGGGTATGTCAATTTTGCTCACTAAAATGAGCACAGTGATAGGCAACCTGTAAAGTTATTATGAAGATCCTGTAGGTGTCCTAAAGCACTTGGTAGAGAATAGACACTATATACCTGTCCATTAGTGAGAGTCAGTGTCATTCAGTGGCTGAGGTGTGTGCTCTGGACACGGCACCCATGACTTGGCTTCGTACTAAGTCTCCCTGGGATATTGACTTTACCCTGGTTTACTGTCTGTAAGTAGAGATGATAATTGTAGACACAGTAAAAACTAGTGAGTGTGTGAGTAAAACTCTTGGAATAGAAAGTGTTCAGTAGAGGTTGTTATTCCTCTGTCCTTCTGGTCAGTGGAGGGGCTCCCCACCACCCCCCTTCTCTTCTTCCTCATCTATCTTCTCTTCCTCTTATGCTACCTGATGTTCTCCTGCTCATTCATTGCTGACTTAGACTGAGCTGTGGCCTTGGTGCCAGAAGCTTATGCTGGGTCATGTCAGTTACTCTTCCTGATGTCACATCAGAATGTTGCCGCTGTGGAGAGACTGTCAACACCTTGCTCAGAGATGTCAGGAATACTTTTTGTTCATTTCAGTGAGCCATTTCACCTTAATCCAAAGTGGCTCTGCCAGCTACTTCTGTTTGTCTTTGGAGTGGAGACCCTCCAAACCCAGCTCAGGGACTAGAGAAGTGAGCTTCAGGCAATTACATTCTTTTCCCCCATTATCAATTTCGGCCTCTTACATGGCTACTTGTCTAAACTCTAAACACTTGGTGTTCATTGAAATTTTGCTTTCAAACATGTCAACAAACGACAGGACCCTGATGAGGTACAAATCTTTCCTGAAAGGTCACAGAGCACTTGATGAGTGCAGTCACAATTGTCAGCCAAGCTGGGTCAGCATTTCTTAAAGTAACCACAACAAATGCAAGAAAGAGCTTAACTAGGAAAGGGACACACTTGCCTTTCATGTTCACATTCCTTCATTTCAGCAAGTATTTTTTAAAGCTCAGTAAATGTTGATTGATCTATAGATCAAACTCTATTTTGAGCACTGGAGATTTAGTGATCAGCAAGACAGACACACACAAACACACACTAAATTGTGACAGCAATCAATGAGATGGTTAGGGAAATAAGGAGTTTGGATTCCAATCTAGGTTTGAATCCACTTTCTAGCTCTATGAACAAATGAACAAATTCCTTAATCTCTCTTTGAGTTTATCTCGTGTTACATGGAGTATAACAATTTAGAGGGTTAATGTGAAGCTAATATGAACGAATATAATTAAAATACTGGGGTTTTTTTTTTTTTCAGCTTTTCTATGGGTATAACTTTACTATTTAGCATACAGTAAATAAATAACTATTTGATGAAAAATATTTTATGCTTGATATATAATGTGCACTCTAAATAAAGGTTTAACTTTTGGGGGTGAGGATTAGAATCCAAAATCTGCCTCTCTCTCTCCTTATTTGTATATCAATTATCTATCTAACTTAGGTAGACAAGTTATCTAACCTCAATAATTTATAGATTTATCAATTTAAAAGAAACATGAATTTCCTAATATTGCCCAAAGCACAGAAATTTCACCCTAGTTGTTTCTGTGAACTGTGTACTATAATAATGGTGTTTCTTCTCCCTTATTTCTCTCTATTTGGCCTCTGATTGAGCAGGGCACTTCAATATGCTTAGGTAGAATTAGTGACTAATGAGTGGACTCAATTTCCAGGCTTGCTGAATGTCCTACCTGTCTTATGTAGCTGCTTTTGCTGGCTTGCCAACCCAATATGACCTCAGATGGCTCTGGTACTTGAAACACCCCTTTGATCCTTGGCCATGAGTTATCTTGGTTTGTGTTGGTTTGCCAGTAACTAGTTACTGTCTTATTTCTTGAGTATAGTGTTTTAATATAGGGAGAAGTCAAATTCTCTATGAAATGTATCAACATCCATCAAGGCGTGGAGGCCTCATGTGAAAGGGGAAACATCTGTGGGACTCCTCCCCCTTGTTATTTATCTCCTGTAGGTGAGCATGACTATGGCTAGGGTGGTTGTGATTTTAGTTACTTTCAGTTACTCTCCAGCCTATTTCTTCCTCATGTTTTTCTGTCTTTTCCTTCCCTCACTCAGAAGTTGAGAGTGGTTAAGACTCCAGAGAGTGGGGAAGACATTGTGCTGTTCTTACCCTGGTCAGAAACAACTCAAATGAAGGTCACAGATAAGCAATCAAACCTTAGTAGAGTGGCATTGTGATTCAAAGTTTCCTGTTAGTCATTTAGAAAACTTAACAGAATTCGGTACTGGTATGCAAAGCCACTTCCTTTGTCAGAAATGTCTGCTTTTCCCCAAATGGAGTCTTAAAAACTGAACTCCTTATGCAAAGGCAGAAATGCATTTATAAATTAAATGGCAACACCAGCTACTTTCATTTTCATAAACTGTGAATACTTGAAATAAATACAGATCTTCAAGTCAAATACTAGGTTTGAAGATCTGTCCATGGCACCTCTCTAAACCAGTGTATGGCAGCTTTTTCTGCTCACTGAGAGTAGAAGGTAGGAAAGGATTTCTAAGGAAAGTTGGGAAGGACACAAGGAAAAAAAACACAGACTTGCCCTGCCTGATAACAAATATCTGATAACAAACCTAATTTGCTAGTCTTTAGACAGTTTTTTTCTGTTAGAAACCATGGGTGTCTCTGTGGCCCTGCCTTTCTTTTTGGTAGGCAGGTCCTCATCCAGATCTATGGGGCTGGAGGAAGCAGATAGTGCAGTCTGAAAGTTTAGGCACCAGCAAATTGGAACTTGTCCAAACACCAGAAACCTGTATTGGGATGGGGTTTGAAATCAGGCCAAGTGTGGAGGGAATGAAGAAATGGGCCATGTTTATGCAAGAGGAGAAAATTAAGAGTTCCCTGAGGCCCCTCTCAAGGTTCACTTTTCTTCAAAGGATTAATTTTATTCAGTGTTGACCCACAGTACAATTAGTTGCAAACTGCAGGGAATCAGATTCAAAGGTGACATAAAGAAGAACTCTGAAATAGTTCTTCTGAATGAATTGCTTTAGGGGCTGTTGTAATGCTAATAGAAAGAAAACTGACTACCATTTATTGAGCATTTACTATGACCAAACAAGGAGTCAAACCCTTTGTGTACATTAATCTCAACTTTGCTTCTTAGGTACCTGCAAAGTGGGGACCATAAACTTCATTCTATAGTTTGTGAAACAGGTTCCAGGAGATGAATTTGCTGCCCATTCAGGCTATCACTGGAACCCTACAGTGCCTCTGTGTGCATTAACAAAAGATACTTCTTACCTGGCAGACACAGTGCCTGGACAGGGTACAAGCTTGGCAAACGGATCCAGGTTGAATGCCAGTGTCTAATGATGTCTTGGCTAGGTGGCTTTGTATAGGACAAAGCCTGCAAAATCACAAGCTGTGACCATGGACTGAGACAAGAATGGAAAGGGCAGAATTGAGCCCTAAAAGCCATATCTATCTGACTCCTGAGAAACCAGATCATAATGCCCAAGCTTTGTCATCTCACAGGAGCTAGATTTTCCATCCTTATGAAGCCCATAAGATTATCTGCTCCACTGGTGAAAGGCTGATTTGTGTAGGTGGCCTGTTCTAAATAGCCTGTAAGTTTATTCCTCTTCCCTTAGAAAGTAAGCTTAGGCCCTCCCTGGTGGCGCAGCGGGTTAAAGCACAGAACTAAGAAGCTTAAGCCACTTCTGCATGAGTTCGATTCCCGCTGGTCCCGGAGGAGATCCACATGGCGCGGCAGACCTCTCCTGACCCCTTGCTGCTCCCCTCAGCAGTGTACTTCACTTCATCAATCTGCCTGTTCTGCTCCTCACTCTGTCTCTGGTGAAGTCTCTCACCCTCCGCATCTCTGGCCTGTACCTCAGTTCTGTATAAATAAATAAATCTTAAAAAAAAAAAAAAAAG
>NW_004567109.1:56650080-56676162 GCF_000260355.1 Condylura cristata
TTCATCAATCTGCCTGTTCTGCTCCTCACTCTGTCTCTGGTGAAGTCTCTCACCCTCCGCATCTCTGGCCTGTACCTCAGTTCTGTATGAATAAATAAATCTTAAAAAAAAAAAAAAAAGTAAGCTTAGAGAATGTGACAACATCGAAACAATGTTAGGCTTGGTGAGCACATGAACACCTGCCTTCTGGGTGCTGTGGCAGTCAATACATGCAAGGCTTAGGGCTGAACTTGAGTTCTAGCTCTGTGACTTAACATTTGTTGCATGAGGGGTAGGGTCATGGAAGACTCACTCAACCCTGTGAAACTCAGTTTCCTCTTCTGTAAAAATGAGGATAGTACCTACCTTATATATTAGTTGTAAGGGCAAAATGAAAGGATAGTTGAGAATGTGAAGCAACATTATAAAGGTCACTTATTTATATTTGAAGAGGGTTTTGAGCTCATTTCTTCTCCAAGACATCTTCACTTCTTCACTGATGTGATCACCCATAAGTTTTGGTAGGTTGTACATGTGTGTTTTTTTGTTTGTTTGTTTGTTTGTTTTTTTGTATCAGAAGCTTTTAATTTCTTGTGTGGTTCCTCTTTGACACAGTGGTTATTTAAGAATATATTGATATATTGTTTTGGGCCCTCACTGGTGGCACAGTGGGTTAAAGTGCAGCACTGCAACTGAAAGCTAGCTGCAGCCACTTCAGTGCCAGTTTTATCCCTGGCCCTGGAGGTGACCCACATGGCACAGCAGACCTCTCCTGTCTCACCTGCTGCTCCCCTCAGTGGTTTATTTCATTGATCTGTTCATCTCCAAACTCTGTCTCTGGTGAATCCTCTCACCCTCCACACTGCTGGCCTGTACCTCAGTTCTGTATGCATAAATACAAAAAAATAATATATTGTTTAGTTTACACATATTTATGTAAAATTTTTCACTTTTCCTTCTGTTATTCATTTCTAGTTTCATTTTTTTATGGTCAGTAAAGATGCTTTGTATTATTTCAGTCTTTTAATTTACTGAGACTTATTTTATGGTCTAATAGTGTGTGTTCCATAGACTGTTCCTTGTTTACTTAAGATGTAGTGTTCTGTATAGGTGTTAGTTCTGCTTATGTATAGTGTTGTTAAGTTCCTTTATTTTCTTACTAATTTTAGCTAATTCTGTTCATTATTGATAGTGGAATACTGAAATCTTCAATATTAGTATATAACTGTTTATATGTCCCTTTAGTCAATGTTTGTTTCATATATTTTGGTGTTATTATTTATGTATATAATTGCTATATTTTCTTGGTTGTTTGACTCTTTTGCTAATATATAATGTCGTTCTTTATCTTTTAAAATAATTTTTTTCTTAATGTCTATTTTGTCTGTTACTGGTAATATCTGTAACTAGTCTCTTTTTATTACTATGTGTATGAAACATTTTTCCTCATTTTTTCACTTTGATCTTATTTGTTCTTAGATTTACTGTGAATCTCTTATAGACAAAAGATAGTTGGAACATGTGTGATTTAAAAAATTCTTTCTGTTAATCTCTGACTTTTGACAGGAGGATTTATCATATTTACACTTAAGGTATATACTGGTATGGAAAGACTTATCTTTTGCTATTGGTTTTTAATATATCTTTTTGTTTGTTTCTTATTTCTTCAGTGTTATGCTCTTTTGTATTTAACTTTTTTCTAGTTTCCACTTTTGATTCTTTCTCATGTAATATTCTCTATATATTTTCTTTATGGTTAACTTGGGGTTTACAGTTAAGAGCTTACATTTTTATAACAATATAGTTTGCATTATTACCAACTTACTGATTTAGATTTAGTGGTACACAAAATATCTGCTTCTGTGCAAGTCTATCTTTTCTCTTGTGTTTACTATCACACATTATATTTTTATACATTATATGCCCATTATCATAGTATATAAATTTTTTTTTGTCTTTGTTTTTACAGTTGTCTACTAGTGATGAACTGTCTGTTTTTAGCACTTTAATTGCTCACTTTTTTTGAAGAATAATTTTGTAAGATAAATAACTCATGGCTGACAGTTTTTATCACAAATATATCATCCCTCTGCTTTCTAGTTTCCAAATTTTCTGAAGATAAATCATTTGTTAATTTTATTGGAATTATTTGTATATGATGAGTTGCTTCTTTTATGACTTTTTTTCAATCTTCGTTTTTTTAAAATTTGACTGTTATATCTTGGTGTGGATTTCTGGATTTATCTTGCTTTGATTTCATTGAGCTTGTGGGGCATAAAGATTCATGTCTTCCATCTCCTCTCATTGAAGAACTTCTGTTATGTGAAGCTTGTGTCCTTGAGAGTGTCCCACTACCAAGTGGGCCATTTACAATCTGTTAAGTTTTAATACTTTTTTTCTGTTACTCAGTTTGGATAATCTCAGGTAAGCTATTTTCAAAGTCATTGTATCTTCTGCCCACTCAAATTTGCTGTTGAAAATCTCTATTGAATTTTTTCATATTTGTAATTATACTTTTCAGTTCCAAAATTTCTATTTGGTTTCTTTTACAATTTCTCTCTCTTTTTAATGATAATCCCCATTTTCTGAGATGATGTAATTCTCCTGGTTTTCTTTAGTTTTTTTTTTTGCCCTCTATTTTAGTTATTTGAGTATATTTAAGACAACTGACTAGAGTCTTTTTTTCATAAATCCAATGTATTCTTCTTCAGAAAGCTTCTATTAATTTCTTTTTTTATTTCCCTATACTTGTTTCTTCACATGCCTCATACGTTTGTGTTGAAAGCTACTCTAGAATATTGCAATATGCCAGCTTTGGAAAGTCAGTTTCTCCCTCCTTGCTAGGCTGTTGTCACTACTTGAATATAGGTGGTAATGATTTGTTTAGTGACTTTTCTAAACTAACTTTTGTGAAATCTGTAATATTTATTGTATATGACCATTGAAGTCTTCGAAATGCATGGAACTGAAAGAAATAAATTTCATCTTTGCAGCTGGATTCCATGTATATATTTAAGGGCATACTTTCAGTGCTTAGCTAAGCCATTTAAAACTCTTAAATATACACTCCTTACCTTTATATAGCTTGAAAGTCAATCAGAATTGTGAGCTTAGTGTTTTTACACACCTTTTCAGCATGTATCTAACCCTGTGCTAGGACTTCTAGATTCTCTGGTTTTCCCTTATAAATGTGGGTATTCTTCAAAGCACTTCACTCCTTAATTGTTCATCCCAGACCTATTGGTGGGATTATTTTTTGCCCAATTTACATTAATTGCCCCACATTGAAGCAAGTAGCTCTTTTGCTTTTAAATGTCTTTTACTAATGTCCTATGTATAGTGGTTTCTCTATCCTAAGAGATCGCTAAGTCAGTGAAATAAAGGCAAGTTTATGGCTGTAGTCCAACAGTGATCCCACAGACAAATCAAAGCAGATAATGGGATAAACTCCACTCTATGCCATCCCACGTTAGCAACTCACATCATCATTGACATGGAATACACAGTCAAGACTAGACTCCCTAGATGGAAAATAGAGGAAGGGGTAAGGATTAGATAAAATGTAACAAATTTCTACCAGGTTTTACTGGATTTTTTCTTGATTAAGCATTTTCTTGTTCGCCTTGAGTCTTTGACTGTTTCCCAAAGTTGAATAATGTTAATTTTGAAGCATTTTCTCAGATATTTCAGTTTCTTTAGTGGTCAGTTATTTGAAGTTCCCAAAATTTTGCTGCTATTACACTAGGAAGTAGTTTTTTTTTTTAATGTATTTTGTTTTGTTGCTAAATGAGGAATTTGGAGCCCAAAGAGAGAGGGAATGAACTGTGTCAATGGTGGGACTATAAAGAGTAGCTGGGAAAATTTTTGCCTTAAGCCTTGTTTGGTGAAATTCATCAGCAGCAAATCTCTACTTTGTTTAAGGATCACCTAGATTAGAAAGATAAGTCAAAGACTTCATGGACCTCTCCACAGTCACTATTCTTCCCTCTACCCATTCTCTGTCCTCTGCACAGTATGAGAATTCAGTAATTTCTTCAATTTAAACCCTTTACTCCTTCATTCACTAATGAACATAAAATGGGGAGGGTGGGAAATATTCTTTTTTTGAGATTTATTTATTTATGCATACAGCACTGGGGTATAAGCCAGAGGTGCAGGAACGAGAGATTTCACCAGAGACAGAGTGGGGAGCAGAACAGGAAGATCAACTGAAATACATTGCTGAGAGGAGCAGCAGGAGAGACAGGAGAGGTCTGTTATACTAGCTGGGTCACCTCCCTGGCCGGGTATCAAACTCATGTTGAAGCGGCTTCAGCTAGCTACATAATGCTATGCTTTAACCTGTTGTGCCACTAGGAGGGCCCAAATGGGGATATATTTGGAATGTTGTTCATAGATAGGAATCAAGTACTAATAGTTATTAAAATATGGGTGAATCTTGAAAACAATATGCTAGTGAAAGAAACCAATCACAAAAAGACCACATAAGTTTCCAGTCATGAAGTGGCCAGAAAAGATAAATCTATACAGATAAAATGTAAATTAGGGCCCTCCCTGGTGGTACATCAGGTTAAAGCACAGCACTGAGAAGCTAAAACCACTTCAGCATGAGTTCAATCCCTGCCCCAGAGGTGATCTACATGGCTGGGCAGACCTCACCTGACCTAACCACTGCTCCCCTCAGCAGTGTACTTCATTCATTTGCCTGTTCTGCTCCCTACTCTGTCACTAAATCTTCTCACCATTCCTGCACCTCTGGCCTGTACCCCAGTTCTCTAGGCATAAATAAATAAATATTTTAAAAAATGTAAATTAATAATTGTTTGGAGCTGGTATGACTTTTTGAGTTGGTGAAAATATTCTAAAATTCACCATAGTAATGATTATACAGTTCTGTGACTAATCTTTTAATTATACATTTTACCTTTTTTTGAGGAAACATTGGTTTATAACATTAATTTCAGGTTTACAGCAGTATAATTTCAAACCTGGATACAATATGTGATGATCACCACCTAATCTATTACCATATAATTGACTCTATCATCTATTTCACACACCCTCTAATCTCTCTTCCTCTCTGGTAATCACCAGTCTGTTCTCTATATCTTAGAATTTGTTTTTGCTTTGTTTGTTCATTTGCTTTCTTTGTTTATATTGTACATATGAGTAAAACCATATGTATTTGTCTTTCTCTACTTGACTTATTTCATTTAACATGATACCCTCAAGTATAATAATACCCTGATAATAGTCTCAACAGGCACATGAAAATAGGTTCAGCATCACTAATAATTAGGACAATGCGAACCAAAACTACAACAAGATATCATTTCATACCTGTTATGGCTTTTATGAAAAAGGCACAAAATGGCAAACATTGGTGAGGTTGTGGAGTAGAGGGGACCTGCTTATGCTTTGGTTGGGAATATCAATCAATGCCCTTTATTAAAAAAGAAAAATACTATGGGGATTCATAAAAAAATAAATAAATAAAAACTACCATATGATTTAGTTACTCTGTTCTGGGTATTTATCTGAAGAGTACAAAAGTAGCAATTTCAAGGATATATGCATCTCTGTGTTCATAACAATATTAACAGTAGTAGAGATATGGGAATAACCTAAATGCCCATCAGTGGATAACTGGAGAATAAAAGAAAGAAATTAATTCCATTACACGTGTGTGATGAAATACTACTTAGCCATAAAAGGATGACCCGTTGCCATTTGCAAAACATGAGTTATACACTTTAAGTGAATGAATTTGTATCTCAATTTATTGTTAGCAAATAAAGAGAATCACTTCAATTTTCCATTCTCTTGGAATAAAGCCCAAGTTTATCACAAGAAGAGACTAAGCATGTTCACAGCAAACTCCTGCTTGTAAGTGCAGGGCACACCCTTAAGTGCTTAACTCCTTATATTATAAAGTCCTAACAACCATTAGGATGGCCATTGTGGCTTGGAGAAGTCAGGGAGGATCTCATGGATATAGCAGGATTGCATCCTAAAGGATTTTCTTTGGTGAAGACTGGATTTTCTTTTGTGAAGGCTGAAGGCGGAGGCATCTTTTGATGAAAGAACAGAAGTTGGTTAGATCTGTATGGGAGAAAGACATGGTTAGATGATGAAAGTTGTGGTCATTGAACAGTAGAGAGATTGACATTTTAGGCTGTTGTCACCAGGGTAGAGTAATTAGGGAGGAGCAAATAGACATAACAGTTGCATATGGAAATTAGATATTGACTTTTCTGCCACTTCCTAACCTGAAGACTTTGGTCATCTCTCTAGATAAACTACATGAAAAGTTTGTGGCCTCTCTTTCCTCATATGTAAATGGCATCACAGTTTATACCTTACAGGTTGCTATGAGATTGAAATGAGAGGATGCCTGTCATATAGTAAGAGGGAACACTTGGTAGATGATATGAACACCCTCCTTGTCACTTAGACTAAAGTGTAGGACTTGTGCTGGGAAAAGGTCTCTAGCAGCCATGCTGGGCCTATGTTGACATCTGTGGCGGGCAATGGATTTCTATACCTATTTTGTTTACTCCAAATGGTCTGCATGGGCATGGTATAGACTCAGGCCAGAAGAACAGGAAAGAAAAGTGATTCTGGAATCAGGAGCATGGAATCAATTGTCTGACCTGATTATATCTCTTTCATTTCACAGCCATATACAACTTCCAAGGCAGTGGAGCCCTCCAGCTCTCCCTGCAAATTGGTGATGTGGTACGAATACAAGAGACCTGTGGAGGTGAGTCACTGGTGCAGGTACCCCTTGGATTCTGAAACCCTTAGCACACAATATTGGGGTCCCTAAAGGTCATGATCAATACATCTAGCCTTCTCTTGGAATTTGTGTGGTTTGTTGAAATGCATTTTTCTAATATTAGAAATTGGAGTTTATTGAAATAATGCTTTGTTGTTGTAGGAATTTATGCTTAATAGTGAAGACTTACCTGGTAGGTTTGAGGTTCATTGTATCCTCCAGTTGCCACAGTAGGGGACTGGTTATGTCTGCGACACTTTCTACAGATACTTAGTTAGTGGTATCAATGACATTATAAGAGCAAATAAGCATTGTTAAGGTTTTGTAGTGCTCAGAAAATTGTACTCCTGCTTCTACAAGAACTGCTGTTTATGTGGTTGATGCACCGCACCTTTGTGGTTGATGCACTGGTGAATCCTTCCATCAAACTGGGAGCAAGGCAGTTTATTCCCACAGAAGGAGTATCCCCTTATGAAGCCCAGTGCCTATTAGACTGTGTTCACCCATGATGGTGGCAGTGATAGAGGGCGTTTCTAAAATTTTCACAAAGGCTAGTGTCTTTGAACTCATGCGTCAGGCAATTTGAAGATAGTATTTTTATTTCATCCATATTACTGATAATATTGATAATGGGAACATGAATTGGGCATAAAAGCTGAATGTGTCAACCATAGTAAGGCTCTCTCAAATCTCAGTGATCCTGCTGAACCAACAGAGTACTTTTGTTGCTTGGCCCTTCCTATAATCCTTTGACATGGAAGGCATAGAGTGTTTTCTGCGACTGGGCAGAACAGACATTGAAGTGGGCTGAGCACCCAGCCCCCATCCTTTTCCCTGGTAATCCCTCAGACAGGGTTCTCCACCTGCCCTGGGCTAAGAATTCAGGTTAAGCAGATGGCAGGCATGACACTGCTATCAAGAAAGATTCCTCAGAGAAACGTGGTCACCTTCAACACCAGATACCGTTTGATTACTAGTACATTAGGCACTATGCTATGTCTTTTGTAGCTTATTACCTTGTTACTCCTAACAGCAACTGGCAGGACAAATTGCCACTTGGATTAGCTATATGCAACTTCCAAGGGAACTTCATAGGTTTAGTGCAGAGGTGCACATGTATACACACACACACACACATATGCACATATGTGCACATGCATGGGCACTCCAAGCTCAAACATGTAACAAACACAAACACAGATGCGAACAAAAAGAAAGTCTTTGTCTTTGTGGGAGAAGGATTTGATATTTCAAAGCAGCTTTCAAGGAGTCATCATGGAGAAAGTGACAACTTTGATCACTTTCCTTATACTTATGCTTTGGTATCACTCTTGGTTTTGTAGGGAGGATCCATATGAGGGGATATTTTGTGCTTTTGAGTATCCAGGCCCCTAAAGTTTCTCTCTCTGGCCTCATTAAATCCTTTCACACACAAAGTGAATGAAACTGGGAGGAAGTGCCCCCTTCCTACAATGTACCTCACACTTGTACAAATCTAGTTCTACTTGGTAACAGATGAGCAAATGGTGGGGTGGGAGTAGAGGGTTCATTAAGTGCAAAGAGTGAAAATAAAAATGGTAGGACAATTTTCCTTCATGTCTCTGTGTGCTTAATATTAAATGCAAATTCTGAGAAACAGGCAAGAGAACTCTGGCTTACAGATAGGAACCTAGAGCCAGGGATGAGACATGATGCTCCTGGGGTCACACAGAGAGTGAGGGGCTGTTTTCTTGTCTCATGCCTGGAGACTTGCTTTCTCTTCTCCATTCCATGCCAGCAAAGACAATGAAAAAGACTGGGGAATTATTTTTATCTTTCAAAATTGAGACCAGTGTCTTTCTCTTCTTTTCCTGCAGCTTATCTAGAGAGAGCTTGAAACAATAAACTGACCAGTCATGTTGCGGGTAGTCAATGTCTTGCTACCCTTATCTGGCTTAGAACTGCATCTTCAAAAAAGCTGCTGCTCTACTTCACTCAAGCCACCTTTACTTGTCTTTGAGATTAGTGTCCTTTCTTCTAACTTTTTGTTTTCTGTTTCAAATTCTATTTTATTTAATTTATCCTTGTGCTAACAATACATAATACCTTCTTGGAAAGAGCTGACATATGAATTTGATTCATGATTGCTAGGTTCATGAACACTTTGAATACAATGTTTAGAAGTCTGTTAGATGGCTTTAGGTAGTTGAAGAATTGTATGTGAATTAAGAGTTTTCCTTCCCACACAGGTTCGCTAGGGGTTTACTTCTGAAAGTACCTTGTCCAGTGTCATGCACATGCTAAGTGCACAATCAGGGCAGGTTGAGCTTGCCTCTGGGAGTCAGCATATTGATACAGGGGGTAAGAGACTGTGGATGCTTTGCTCAGGAGTGAATCTAAGTTCTAGGAACATGGAAGCCTTCAAGGTTACATTCAAGGACACTGCTACTTACTAGCTGTGTGAACTTTATCAGTCATTTAATCTCTCTGACTCAGACAGAGCACACATCTATAAAATGGTAGAATACATTTCCTATATTTACATGATTTCATGAAGATTAAAAAGGCTTCATATAAGAAAAGTGCATATTTATTCCAGGTTTGTTCCAAACTTGAGGTTATTTCTTTTCAACTTTTTTTCCTTTCTTTCTGTTTTCCCTTTTCTTACTTTCCACTTTCTGTCTCTCAAATAAGAGATATTGCGGGCTCCTATTCCTCTAGAACTTTATTTAAGACCAAGCCCTCAAGCATGCTCATGATGATGAGGGGTGGCTTTGCATTTCAAATTGTTTTGGGGGATTGCATATATGTCTGTTGAGAACAAATTTTGACAAAAAGCTGTCAGTCCAGTAATGAGGGTTTGCTAATGACGCTCCATGACAGACTATTTTTTATTTACAAAGATGACAAATGCCTCTATTTGGCTTTGCTTGAATCATTTCAGAGGCCAGTGGACTCATAACAGTCATCAACACTTGCTACACTGAGGTTAGTTTTGTCAGAGGATTGTGTGTGATTTGAATTTCTGTTAATTGAATCATTTTTGATATGACTACAATAAAGAATCTTTTCAAATTCCCACCATCCTTTAACTTATCCCCAAACTTGTTTTATAATGATTAACTTCTGTAAATCACATTTTAGACACTATTTGATGCTGTCAGAATGGTTATTATTTTAGCATATTTGTCAAAACCTCAGCTGTTCTATGTCCCTCAGACAGTGTTTGAAAATATGCAGTGAAACACTGGACTCAGGCAGGTAATGGAGATAGTCCAAACCCTGGGTAGGGGTTGGTGAATTACAGGCACCTGTCTGTTGGAAGTCATTGCTCTTCAGCACAAGCTAAATGTAGTGGTGGGAACAGGGAGAGAAGGGGGGTGGGAACTGGCCACCATCACTGGTATGTCTGCTTTTTCAAACAAAGGAAACATACATTTTATATGAATCTTATTTCTTTTTGAGGTGTTTCTTTGCAAGTTACAAACAAATAGATGGAACAACGACAAAGCAGGAACACGCTTGTCAGAATAATTAAGCAACTTGTTCTTTTGTTTTCTTTTTGCAGACTGGTATAGGGGATACCTCATAAAGGACAAAATTTTACAGGTAAGGTCGATTTGCTTTTACTGGGGACAATACTGGATGTCTTTACATGGACATATTTTCCATCATTCCTTCTCAACAGATGGTCTTCCCTCATAATGTCTGTGCTTTTCCACCTTTACTCCCTGTCCTAGATGTGCCTTAATGCCAGTCCCTTTCAATCATTCTTAAGGCTGATCTCTAGAGCTGTTTCTTCCTGAACTTTTCCCAACATACCAGTCACATGTGGTTGCTCCTTCTGGAGTCCCTATGGAATTGTACATTTACCTTACCATGTAAAAAGTTTTATCCCCTGCCGTCCTTTAGAGTTATTTGAGGGCTTCATCATTCCATCACTTATAACTCCAATCTGACATAGAAAAGACAGGTCCAATCTTTCCTCTTGGTGTTTTATTTGTTCCAGTCCCATATTACACCTTCATCTCCATGAGCTATTTGCTCCTCTCTTGATCACACATGGTCACTAGTCCAGGGACTGATTGGATATTCCCCGTGTGTATGTTGATTGAATTAATGAAGGAAATCCCAAGTAATCAATATACTTCTCAAGCAAGCCTTTTTTATGAAACAAAGAAGTAATAAACATTTCTTCTTTTTCCTCTTGAGATGTCTATGTAACGCCCTGACATGCTGTGTTAGAAAGCATGATCCTACTCAGCTCTTTGATGTACAATAGTAATCCAGGGAAAAATAGGTCTCAAATTTAGATGTCCCATGTACAGTCAGGGACACTGTTGCTTCATGTCTGATTTTATAGCTGTTTGTGAATATAAGAGTGACTTCTTCCCAGGAATTGGGCAGAAAAGTGGAGAAGCAGAGTGCTATCTTTCAAGTGCTCCCTTTTGTACCCTGATTGAATGAATATGGGCTGAACATACCCTGGAATACAGGGGTATTATGAGATTTCTATGCATTGATTGTTCCTGGAATGCAGGGGTATTATGAGATCTCTAGGCATTGCGGGAGAACTGAATGGAAACTATACCTAAATGAGTAGAATCATGATTCACCTCCTTCTCTTTCCGATTCTGAATCATTCCTTTAAAATTTTAAGATTTTGCACTTAGTAGATTTTAAAAAATAATGAAGACCTGGGGTCAGGTATTTCTGATGAACATTTTATTTTATTACTTTATTTATTGTTCTGTTTTATCTTATCCTATTCCAACAGGGCATTTTTCCTAAATCTTTCATCCACATCAAGGAAGTGACAATTGAGAAAAAAAGGTATTTGCCATTCCTTGCCAGACTTGACCCTCTAGTGGTTCACGGATGTCTCTGTCCTGTTTACTTTGAAAACCCGACTTGACAGATGTGAAAGATGCTCATCTGACCCATCTTTATGCCCATGTTTATTTGTGTGTCTCCTTTTCTCACTCAAAGGGAGATCTAATGCAAATTGATTTGTGTTCAGATCTGATTCTGAGGCTGTATTAGCAGGTTTGGAGAATCAAACTTTTCTCTGCCTTTGAACTGTATGAGTTTAATCCTCAATAATGAGTACAGAGGGTCCACCCTAGTGAGGGAGGACATTAAAAAGGAGTCCCATCATTTGCATCATTTGTAATTGGTGTGGTTACTGGAGGCAGTTCAGTTTCAAGCCAACAAAGCCCCTCTCAGCAGCTGTAGTTTAATGCAAATCTGCCAACATTTTATCTTGTTAGCACCTGGGTCTCAATTTCATGCTATTTTCTCTCCTGCCTTAAGTAGAAATATTGAGAACATCATCCCTGCAGAAATTCCTCTGGCGCAAGAAGTGACAACAACACTTTGGGAATGGGGCAGCATCTGGAAACAGCTCTATGTGGTAAGATTTAAAACCCTATTACTTGAGATAGAAGCTTCTTGGAATCTTCAGTTTAGTTCAGGCTTAACATTTAGTCTTGTTCAGGACAGTTTAAGGTGGTTTTGGTGACAGAGTAGAATATGTTACTTATGAGGATATCAAGGCCCAGGGTAGTTAGGTGACTTTCTTGAAACCACACAATGACAACCACCGTGAATAGTTTTGTTTTTTTTTTTTGGCAAAGTTTGTTTTGCAAATTTTGGCCAACTTGAATATGTATAAAAATCACCTTGAAAGATATTTAAAAAATAAAGTTTCCTTCAGTGAGACTCACTAATTCACATTAGTGAGGGCTTGAATTGGTGGTTTGCTGATAACACCTTACAAAATACTGTTCTTATATATTAATTAAATAATGGATTTCCTCACATCTTTGAGGAAGCTTTGACCCTGGAAAAACAAAACGTGTATTTTCCATGCATTCCCTGTGTTGAAGCGAGTCTAATTTTAAATACTCCTTTGATGCTTCTAAAGTTTCTAATGAAAGCAATTAGCTAAGAAAATCATTAAGCTGAGAGTAAAAATGTCAACCAAGATTTTCTGCACACTTGTTACAGCACTTGCTGGCATACAAACCTATTCTAGACTCACCTTTTAGGTCATGAATTTTGGCTGTCATGTACAAACATTTCTAAAAATGGTAACTGGAACATCTAATTATACAAGTTTCTCAAAAGGTGTTAAGAAAGTTTAGGGACCAAATAATAATATAAGTGTTCATTTGCCCTACCTCCCCTTCAAATCATATCACATGTACCATGGAAGCTTGACATTTTCCCTTAAGGAATCTTTGCATGCAGTCATCATGCTCTTTTCTATGGTAAAGGGATTCTTAAACTTCTTACATTCCAGTATCATCTTTATCATTCTTGCCACATCTACATATCACCTGTAAAATATTGACTTAATAACTTAGCTCCCTTTGGAATAACCTTAAGTGATTTTCATAAAGAATTTTGTTGCATACAGTGTCATTTCAACAGTTCTTTAATTCACTAATAGCAACTGGTTGCCCTATAACTCAATTCTAATACAGACTATCTAGAGTTAGTGTCAGAAACCATTGTGTTCAGGGCTCATCCCTGCAATACTGCTTTCTTTTCAGTTCTGTGTTCTTAACTACTCACACTTCTCTTCAAAAGTGTTAACAAATTCCATCCCACCTCCAATTCAGGTTTTATAACTCCCTAGAAAAAACTCACAAAGCTCAGGAATCACTATACCACTACAATTACAGTTTTATTATAAAAGATGCAACTCACGGCCCTCCCTGGTGGCGCAGTGGGTTAAAGCGCAGCACTGAGAAGCTAAAGCCACTTCCGCATGAGTTCGATTCCCGCCTGCCCCGGAGGTGACCACATGGCGTGGCAGACCTCTCCTGGCCCGCCCGCTGCTCCCCTCAGCAGTGTACTTCGTAGATCTGCCTGTTCTGCTCCCCACTCTGTCTCTGGTGAATCTTCTCGCCGCCCCTGAGCCTCTGGCCTGTACCCCAGCTCTGTATGCACAAATAAATAAATCTTTAAAAAAAAATAAAAATAAAATGAATAATAAAAAAAAAAAGATGCAACTCACAGTCAAATAAGAGATACATAGAAGGTACTGGAGGTGGAGGCACAGAGCTTCCGTACCTTTTCTAGTCATACCACCTGCTCAGAACATCCATATGACTATTTGGGAAGTTACTTGGGATTTGTGTTCAAGAGTTTTTATGCATGTTTCATTTGATAGTCTTGATTAATTAAATTAGTGGCCATTGGCAGATAAGTTCAATATTTAGTCCATTTCCTCTGAGGTTGGGGGTAGGGGATTTGAAAGGATTAGGGTTTAAAAACTCAGTCCCTGACTTTAGAAGCTCTCAAGTGGACTGACCAAAAGCCAGCTCATTAGTATGAATTCAGGTTTGGTTGAAAGAGCCTCATGATAATAAGAAAAGGCACTTTTTATTACTCAAGATATTCTAAGGATTTTAGGAGCTTTATGTCCAGAAGCAGGGACAAATACCAAGTATATGTAATTTCATTATTCCATAAATGGTTCCTAAAGAGAAAGCCAAAACTACTTGGAACTATTAGCAGAACTTTATCAAATTAATACAGTGAAAGTAAGAGACTGTTATTAAAATGCTTGCTATAGTACTTGTCAAAAACTCTGAGCCAGAGACCTCAAAGGGATGAAAGACATATTATCATGAAACTGCAACTTTCTTTTTCCATTGAGAAGGTAGGTGGAAGGAGGATGGAAGAGAATCAAGACATAGGTCCATAGCATTTGATCTTTTGTCTGTGCCCTTTGGGGCTTGTCACACTTAAGGCAACACTGCCCTGGAAATAGGCCTTACCACCAGTAAATGAAAGGTAAGAGACTTTTAAGGACTTAAGTTCCAGGACTTGCATGCAACCGATGTTCATGGCATTCATGCTTAGCAAGTATCTTTTCAGAGAACAGTCTGTAACCAAGAAGTGAATGAGATTATAACTTTTGCTGTGGCACCAGGGTGTGTGGGGGGGGGCAGGGGGAAGGGATTAAGTATGTCAATGCTAATCAACTTTCAATCCCTTTGTAGTTGGAGAGAAACCCAGGCTGTGATCCCTGAGAATGCCCTCCTGACTTTGGCACGGTTTGACAAATAGATGTCCAAGCACTGTGGGCAGAGTTGATTACAGGTTCTTCCCTGTCTTTTAGGCAAGCAAAAAGGAGCGTTTCCTCCAGGTGCAGTCCATGATGTGTGACCTGATGGAGTGGCGGTCCCAGCTCCTCTCAGGAACTTTGCCCAAAGATGAGCTGAAGGAACTGAAGCAGAAAGTCACATCCAAGATTGACTATGGCAACAAGTAACCACGTTTTCTAAGGGATCCTTTTTTCTCTACCCTCCCACTTCCTTCTTTTCTTCCCAAGAAGACTAGTTTCATTTTTGGATGGCACTTTCAATTTAGGAGAAAACTGTTACCAAAGATCATGCTAGTGTGCCTTTACTCTCACCTTCATGGGATCAAGAACATACAAATGGAGAGAATGCTTGCTTCTGCAGTGGTGATTACTAGGCTGAGAGATTTAGGGCACTCATTTAACCTATTTTCAAAGGCCTGGAGAGCACAAGTCATGCTGGTTCACTTCAGCTTAGTTGTCATTTTATTAC
Source organism: Condylura cristata (assembly GCF_000260355.1). NCBI lineage: Eukaryota > Metazoa > Chordata > Mammalia > Eulipotyphla > Talpidae > Condylura > Condylura cristata. Next base: position 56,665,405 of record NW_004567109.1, read on the forward strand.
TGCATTTACAAAACTCTCCTGTAAGTCCCACTGTGAGACCTAATGTCACAACCCCACCCTTAATTATCCAAGCCACATGCCATCATTAACTCATATGAACAGCTACAAACACATTTCAAAAAGGAGGAAGAGAAATTGGTCATAATTTGAATGCTGGGAAGCTAAGGATAATATGAAACCATCTTTGAAGCAGGGTGATCCAGTAGTAAAATAGTGATGACAACAACTTTATAGCTATCAGTCATACACACACACACACACACACACACCTGCCCCCATCCTCCTCTTAGGTTCATTTATCAATTTCGTGATCAGAAGAGAGCACTCTCAGGCTTCCTCCAGTGAAAGATGTCACTATGGGTGAATTGGTGGTGGGGAGACCACAGGGGTTACAGATGAGATGAAAAAAATGTGCAAAATGAAGAATGATGTAAAAATATATATATAAAGAAAGAAAGAAAAATAAAAATGTTAATACCAATGCTTCAAAATAAATGGCCTGCAGCTTCTCCTGAACTTGGGTTGTGGGAGTTCCCTCAGTTCTGCCCTGTGATTACTAAAATGGTCAGATTTCCAAGTGAGACTGATAATGGATAAACTCTTAGATATCCAAGGGGTGAAGAGTCCTCAGTGACTTCTCCAAATCCTCGGGGAGTTTGGAGAATATTTTATTCAGACAACCAAATCCACTTTGATACATTTTGAAGAGAAAGAGCTAGAAAGCTCTTGGCATTAAATTATATATCACCTATAATCCATCTTTTCTGAGGTCACATGAGCCTCTGCTCAGCATTAGTCAAATGTATTTATCCCTGCAGCACCTTCCTGTGGGCCGCATAGCTGTGCAACATTGAGTCATATCTAGTTGGAAGTTAATTTCTTAATGAATGTGGACAAACAGATGAACCTTGGTTCCCTATGGAATGCATTTGAATGAGATGAGAAATGTGCCTCTCAATCTGATTCTCAAGAGATAAAAACTTTGTCTCCTTCATTTGTCCTTGCTGCAGAATCTTGTTCTTGGTAGTGATGATCAAGAAAGATCTCTGTTGGCTATCTCCAAGACTCCATTAGCTGCCTCTAATGGATATTTTTTCATGGATAAGCTGAAGTCTTCCATATCAATATGAAGTGCAAAACAAGCTTCAAGTGTAGGCCTTTGTAAACCTACCCCACTTCCCAGCCAACTCAGCTCCTAAATGTCCCCTGTCTAGAAACTCTATTATGGAAGTTAAGAGCGCAAAATAGGAAGCTTATTACTTTTTTACTAAATTATCCCCCTTATCCTCATTTTATTCATCTGTAAAAAAACAAATACTAGGCCCTCCCTGGTGGCGCAGTGGGTTAAAGCACAGCGCTGAGAATCTAAAGCCGCTTCTGCATGAGTACGATTTCCACCTGCCCTGGAGGTGACCACATGGCGTGGCAGAACTCTCCTGACCTGCCCGCTGCTCCCCTCAGCAGTATACTTTGTCGATCTGCCTGTTCTGCTCCCCGCTCTGTCTCTGGAGAAGCCTCTCACTGCCCCCTGAGCCTCTGGCCTGTACCCCAGTTCTGTATGCACAAATAAATAAATCTTAAAAACAAAACAAAACAAAAAAACCAAATACTAATAGTACCGCCTCCTAGGCTTGTTATAAGGGTTAAGTGGATGAATATATGTGAGACATTCACTGTATATGAGCTTATCACACATGCTGTGTGTATGATGTTATTCGTGTCAATTGTGCCAATTAGAATGGCAAAGGGAGTTGAAAGAAATCAATGCTAAAGAGGGAAGAACAATCAATGTATCTGAGATTTCCAGTCTTCCATAACTATTATCAAATTGCAATTGAATAAATAATACAGGAATAACTTATCTGATATTATGTTATGTTATGTTATATTATATATTATGCTATGTTATGTTAGTATTAAGCAAATTGAGATAAGCATATGTCTCCTTTTATTCCTTTACTCTCCAGGTCCCAGGGCTCTGCCTATTTTCATAGGTGCCCATATTGGTAGTTTGGTGCTTTTAATACAGATCTTTCTCTGTTCATTGTTAGTTGTGTACATGCATACAGATGACATATCTGGCTTTTTGTTTTTATAATATAAAACACACTGTCTGAGGAGTTTCCCTGGTGGCCTAGGGGTTGAGTCTCGGTGCTGCCATCTGAGTTCTATCACTGCTGATCCCCTCAGCAGTATATTTCAGTAAATACACCTGTTCTGCTCCCCACTCTGTCTCTGAAAAGTCCTCCCACTGTACCTCTGGTCTACACCTCAGTTGGTCTATGCAAAAATAAATTGTAAAAAATATAAAAAAAAAAACCACTTTGTATATCTTTCCATATTTGGTAGTTTTCATTGAGATACGTCACTGAACAATTCAAAATGATGTCATATTTTTAAAAGTCTCCAAATGGAATTCCATCATAGACAAATTTATCTAGCCTTCCCCCTTTGGGGGAAGTGTTGTGTTGTGAAGTGCTGAAGCAAGCAATGCTTCAAAAAACACATCCCTGTTAAAGTGTGGTGTACCTCGGCATCACAGGAAATGCACATTTAAATGTTTTTTAATATGTACTGCCACAATTACTTCCCAAAGAGACTGAGTTATGGCAATGCAACTCATAGCTGAGTGTGAGGCTGTCAGTGTGGAGCTGCTCTTTGGGCATGTATGACCCACAGAAATCAGATGAACTTTCTAGTAAAAAAATACTTGCCGATATCCAAATCATTCAACAAATTCTGATTTTCCTCCACTTCTGTTTTTGCTTTTCAGGATCCTTGAACTTGATCTGATTGTCAGAGATGAAGATGGGAATATCTTGGACCCTGACAATACCAGTGTTATCAGCTTATTCCATGCACATGAAGAAGCAACTGATAAAATCACAGAGCGTATCAAGGAAGAAATGGTGAGCTTAGTGAAATAGACTTTGTCCAAGCAAAGCAGGCATTTAACACATCATAAACTGGAGATAATGGGCTAATTAGCCAGACTGTATATTATTCAAGAGTACATCTGTCCTGTGACCTGAGATGATTATTAACCACATGCATTTTACTGCTTTTTTTTTGTTGTTTGTTTTTTTGTGCTCAGAACTGTAATCCATTCAGCATCCATCCCACAGGTAGTTTAATGCTAGGCAAATTTCTCGCTCTCACAGAGCTTTATTTACCAGATGGGAAGAGAGAAGAGAGCCTGTCAAAAAGTAAGCAAATAAAAGGACAAATTAATTCCAGATGGTGATAACATTACTTAAAAGCAATAAACCCAAGTTTATCTGAATCATAGTGAAGTAGGGTTACTTAAAAAGGCACCATCAGGAAAGGCTTTGTTCATGAGTGACACAGGGACAGGGTATTCAACGGCAGAGGAAACAGCAAGTGCAAAGGTCCGGGAGATAGGTCAGAGTTCTGACTGTTCAAGATATACAGAAGACAGTATGGAGATAGAAACATAAGCAGTGGGAATGGCAATGATTAAAAGGGGGCCTCAAAGTAAATTGTAGGTAGCAGTAACCAGCTCTTATAATATATGCAGGGACATGGAAAAGAGCTAAGATGTTCTAAGTGTGCCAGGAAGGCAATGAAAGAGTTTAAGAAAGGGTTAACATAATCTGATCTGTATTTTTTTAAAGATTTATTTATTTATGCTTACAGAACCGGGGTACAGGCCAGAGGTTGGTGGGTGAAAGGATTCACCAGAGACAGGTGGGGAGCAGAACAGGCAGATTGACAAATTACACTGCTGAGGGGAGCAGTGGGCGGGTCAGGAGAGGTCTGCCGCGCCATATGGGTCAGCTACCTGGCCAGGGATTGAACTCGTGCTGCAATGGCTTCGGAGAGCTTCATAATGTGACGCTTTAACTTGTGTCAACAGGGAGAGCCCTGATTTGTATTTTAAAAATTAATTTTATTCACCATATATTAATTGAAAGTAAAACTATTTTTAGTGATTTGGATGTAGTTTATCATAAAAATTTATTCATTTCAAACTTTTTTTCATTTACAGTTTACTAACAAATTAACAAATTTTGCTAATATTTAGGTTAAGTAAACCAAGACAGAATAAAGACACGGAACATTCCATCCCACCCTAAATGGTTTTCTCCTGTTTTTTTTTTTTGTTTGTTTGTTTTGTTTTGTTTTGTTTTTGTAGTCAGTCTCTTTTCCAGCCCAAAACCCCAGGTAAACCCTAATTTGCTTTCTATGACTAGAATTTGCCTTTTCTAGAGTTTTAGATAATAATACAGATTTAGGTTTTCTCTGACTTCTTTCATTCAGCATAGTATTTTTGAGGCCCGTGTTATATAACTGATTATTATCTGGGAGAGGCATTGTAGGGAGTGATAAAATCCCTGATTGAATTAATCAAAAAACACCTCCACTTCTGTGTATGTTTTTTTGATGGAGATTTATTCATTTATGCATACAAGAACTGGGGTACAGACCAGTGGTGCAGAGGATGAAAGGATTCACCAGAGACAGAGTGGGGAGCAGAACAGGCAGATCTACTGAAATACACTGCTGAAGGGAGCAGCAGACAGGTCAGGAGAAGTCAAGTTAGCCATGTGGGTCAGCTCCCAGGCTAGGGATAGAACTTCTGCTGCAGTGGTTGCAATAGCTTCATAGTATTGCATTTTAACCCATTGGCGCCATCAGGAAGGGCCCTGTGTATGTTTTTAATTATTCTTTTGACTTGAAAGAAAATGCTTTTCAGTTTTCTACCTGATGCTTAGAAACCTTGTAATGAGTTTCTAACCCAGTGGGTTGTTGTTATCCAGTACATTTGTTTAAAAGGGAAATTTCTACACTATATTGTCCTTTATTAAAATTTTCTTTAAACAATGATTCCAAAAGGTCATTCTTCAAAATTCAATCTCAATCAACTTTTAGTTAAACTACTATAAATTAGGATCTTTGTGCATTGGTCTAATGCTGAATTGATATGCCATGATGTTGTTGGATTTGTTTCCTATGTTGTTAAGATTTCATTAAGGTCAGTTGCATGTCTATCTTTTATGAACAAATATTCTCATTCTTTTTGTGTAACACCTAGCAAAAGAATTGCTACAGCATATAAGTTGTATGTTCAACTTTTTAATTTATTGCCATTCTTTTTCCAAAATGATTGTGTAATTTTGGATTCCCATCAGCATTTTGTAAGCTATCATTGCATTATATTCTTTCCAACACTTGGTATTGTCAATCTTTAAAAAAAAATAATATAATAGCTTATTTTTATATCATTCTATGTCTTTTTCTTCTTAGTTGTAATCCCCGTAGGCTTCCCATCACAAAATCACCCTGTGCCATCACCATAGTCCAGTGCACTTCCCCCTCCCCCACCCCATTTTTTATCTCATTCCCCACTCCACCCCCGTAAAATGTCTCTGGTATATAGTTGTTCATTACTATTATTTCCCCCCACACACACACACACATTCCAGTCCTTTATGCTCCTGTTATGAGTGAAACCATTGGTATTTTTCTTTTTCTTTCTGGCTTATTTCGCTAAGCATGATCCCTTCCAGCTACATCCATGTTACTGCAAAAAGGCATGAGTTTATTTTTTCTGATTGCCGAGTAATAATCTGTTGTGTATATGTACCACATCTTTTTAATCCAGTTATCTACTTTTTTACATTTGGGTTAATTCCATGTCTTTCCTATTGTAAATAAAGCAGCAGTAAACACGGGGATGCAGGTGTCTTTTTGAATCAGTGTTTTGTATCTTTTGGGTAGATACCTAGGAGTGGGATTGCTGGGTAATATGAAAGCCCCATTTTTTGGTATTGACAGTTTTTTTTTTTTAATTTATTTATTTGTGCATACAGAACTGGGGTACAGGCCAGAGGCTCAGGGGTGGCGAGAGGCTTCACCAGAGACAGAGTGGGGAACAGAACAGGCAGATAGACGAAGTACACTGCTGAGGGCAGCAGCAGGCGGGTCAGGAGAAGTCTGCCATGCCATGTGGTCACCTCTGGGGCAGGCGGGAATCGAACTTATGTGGAAGTGGCTTTAGCTTCTCAGTGCTGTGCTTTAACCTGCCGTGCCACCAGGGAGGACCGGTATTGTCAGTTTTTTAACTTTAGTTGTCATAATGATTGTGTAGTGGTACCTTGTTATGGTTTGAATTTACATTTCCCAGAATGACTAGTGATGTTGAGCTTACCAAACATAGTCTTTTGTATCTTCTTTTGTGAAGTATCTCCTTAAATATTTTGCCTGTTTTAATTGGATTGATTTTCTTATCATTGAATTATAAGACTATATTTTGGATAAAAATGCTGTCAGATAAATGTTTTAAAAATCATTTTTTCCCAGCCTATGCCTGAGCTTTTCATTCTCTTGAATGTGTCTTTAAAAAAACAAAAATTTTTAGTATTGATGAAATTCATTTAAGCATTTTTAAATAGTTTGTGACTCTTATGGCACTAACTTTATAAGAAAGACTGGGTCGTTGCTAATAGTTTCACAGGTGGAAAAATCAGGGTCAAGAAAATCAAGGTGATTTAGCTCAGAATGCAGAAATTTTGGTGGTTGAGTTGGGTGTAATGCCATAATCTGTGGAACTTAGATGACTCCCTGGAATATCTTTCTGTTGTCCTTAGTGGTCCTGGGCTAATTGTCTTCATTTTCCTATCTTCTTTTCATCTCTTAGTGCAAAAACCAGCCAGATTATGGAATGTATTCCCGAATTTCCTCATCTCCTACCCACAGTCTCTATGTCTTCGTGAGGAATTTTGTGTGCAGAATTGGAGAAGATGCTGAACTCTTTATGTCTCTCTATGACCCCAACAAGCAAACTGTCATAAGGTAGGTGTGTTCAACAGTGCCTGGAAACCTCTATTTGTGGGAGATTGGAGTTCACATTGTACAGAGCATCTTTTTTCCATCATTACTTGTAGATAAATTCCCACCTGGAAGAGAACTGAGGCTGACTGAGAATATTACATAACTTTTAGGGTTAGGAGTGAGGTGGAATTATTACCACCACATTTTTTCTACAGTGGGGTTATAGCTATAGGGTTTTATAAATAGGTTGTGATTACTGTAAAATAACCAGAAATAACAAAATCCATACAGTAGCAATGGATAGAATAAAAATGTTTTAAATGTATAAGAAGTAATTAGTGAAAACTCCATAACATTTACGACAGCAATGGGGTGAATGTGGGCTCTGAAATATGCCGGAGTTGATATCTTGGACTCATCATTTACTCTTCTGACTTTGGCAGGTTGTTTGATTTTCCTTAAGCCTGGGTTCCCATTATCAAAATCAGTGTTAGCCTCATGGGATCATTTCTTTCAGGCATCAATGAGAAAAAAAAAAAAAAGTCCAAACTCTGGTGAATGCTACCTATACTCAAGGAGTAGGGCTGTTACTTTTACTACTTTAGTTGTTTTTGAGAGTGGAGGAAGTGAGGGAGTTTCTAATTGCCTCAGCCCAAGTAAAGGAAAACACTTGGATCTCCAAGGATAAGATTTTGTTGCATCTCTAAGCCCCCACTTGCCTCTGTGGCCAGTGGTGACCCCAGGTGAGCATTGCCTGTCCCCTTCATTGGGTTTTAGAGCCCACCCCTAGTCATATATTTGAGTCTGAGTTGATACATTAGAAAATAGAATAGATCTGGAGCATGAGTTTTGGCCTTTTTTTTTTTTTTTTGCCTTTATTATTTATTTGCTTATTTATTTATTTATTTATTTATTTATTTATTTATTTATTTATTATATAACAGTTCATTTTGTACATTTTTTCTTTTTTTTTTTTTTTCCATCTCAATTGTAATTGCCACGGATTTCCTATCATCAAGTCACGAGCTTTGGCCTTTAAGGAGCAAATGATGTTTTCCTAGCTTGCACATTATGATTAGAGATAACATACAGAGCCTAGTGAATATTGGTAGTTCATCAAATAATGATTCTTCTTAAGATAGCTATGAAAATGGGGTTCTTCACCCAGAAAGACTGAATTGATTTCATGTAATCTCATTTCTCAGTGCCATTTAGGGGACAAGATGAATCTCAGGGAGGTCAAGTGATTTGCCCAACATGACATATATTTATAAATCACAGAGCTGAGATTACTATCCAGATCTGTCTGTCTCTAAAGATGAGTTAGTTCCTATTTTAGACTGTCATCAAGGGTAGAGTATATCACATATCCTGAATGGCTCTCACCAGAGATTCAGCATGGTAGAAAGCTCTTCTTACAGTGAACTTAAATCCCTAATATTAAAGAGCCAGGCTAATCTAACTGACTAGGATTCCATATTCCTACTCCCTTAGAAGTGGTCTACATGTCATTGGACCTGTCATCTTTACCCAAGGCATCCCTGGCAAAGTACTCATGGGACCTTTCTGCCTCTGAAAACAGAAGAGTGCCTCATGGCTGAAAACAAGAATGCCTACTGGCCCATCTAAGTGATGGTTGTCCTGCACCAGCTCTGTTCAGCTCTGGATCAGCTGTGTTCCCTGATGTACCCTGATGTTCCCTGTGTGCTTGATGAGGCATGCCTGTTTGTTGTGATTCCTCTGATGTGTCAGGGATGCATGGAAGCTCTTAGAAGATTGAAGGATGTGGCATGCCTGTTTGTTGTGATTCCTCTGATGTGTCAGGGATGCATGGAAGCTCTTAGAAGATTGAAGGATGTACAGTAGTATTGGAATGGGGGAGATCAAACAGAGTAGAAGGTAAAGAAAGAACGAAGTACAGAGAGGGAAGAGAACTTGGAAGCACTCCTTATCTCTGTCTGACTCAGAGTAGCTGTACTTCCCAGAAGAACCCAGTCTTCTCCCTGATAGCCTGTCCTAGATAGATTTGACATACAATAAACCAAAGACAAGAAGAGATATCTTCAGTAATGGCCAGTTGTCAACAGGGCAGGATTTATCCTTCATCATTGGGATAAATCACGGTCCAATTTCCAATGGTCTCAGAAAATATTTGGCTTGCAAAATTCAAAGTAAATAATTGTTAGACAGAAAAGAAGCAGCTTAAGCATCAGACCAGTGGCAAAGCTAATTTCCAAAAAGATCTTGAGGGAGATTGGAATGTTCTCCTCCTTCAATTGCATAGGAGACCATGTGGGTGGGGATGGGGGGTCATGCGAAGAGGATCTCACTTATCTTGCTGCCAGGTGGGCCTTTGGATTTACCGGTCAGGTCTTCCTGGGCAAGGATGAATGGGACCAGCTCAGCTCTCTAAATTGCTTTTCTTATTTATGATTGTATTTCTAATAAAGAAAATTACAGGCGGCTGCTATTTGACCTAGCAGGCTGGTTCTCTCTGAAATTTGCCACAATACTTGGTAATACCCAAGAAGTGTTTTGCTATGACAGCTCAAAAATTACCAATTGAAAGTAATTAAAAACAACATTTGGGGGATGGAGTCTTCTGGTGTGCTTGCCACAGACTCCATTAATATTGTTAAATCTTAGTGAACAAAAAGGAAGAAAGAAAGATATATGTAATTTGATTGAGTGGTAATCATTGGTTAATCCTGAGCTATGTGATTTCTTTTTATTAATTGGTTTATCCCCCTTCCCCCCCTTGAACTTTGCTCACACTATTCCCATTAATCTTCTAGGGGTGACTGATACAAAAGGAACAAGATGTCAACAAGAACAGATCTCTGAAAACAAGACAAATCCTCTTAACTTGCCAAATTCCCATTATGTCCCTTAGGATTGACTTGAGGTTTTCACTATGTTTTGTGTTTTTCCTAATCCAAGATAATGGGCATTTACTTACCATCTACCTGTGTGTTTCTGACTTGCATGGAAATTCTAGTGACTTACCTCAGCAAATAGTATTAAACTTCTAAGTTAGAGAAGTGTTAGAATTCTCCATGATCAGCATGAACTCCATGGGGGTGCTGTATGGCTGCTTGAAAGTGTGAGATGATAAATGAACATATATCAGAACCATGTGACTGCACTTCCTAAAACCTTTAAATTGTTTTCCATTATTCTTAGGAACAAGTCAAAATTTTCAAATGATTTCTGTGGTCAGCTTGTTTGTCGGCTGTGCTTGAAACATTTCCCACTCCAATATCTTTTCCTAACCAACATTATTTACCCCTCATAGTCTCACCAAAGACACCGTGAATAGACCATAATCTTTTAATATGTATTCTCACAATATTTTGAATTTTAATAATATACTTCATGTCAATGTTGTTACAACCATATTCTAATAGTTACTTAAGTGTATCTCAGATATGGCTAGTGCCCTCTATGTTCCATTCAAGGAAACTGTCCTACATCCAACAAATAATTTAAAATAATTCAAATGTTTGCTAACTCTTTGGAGTGAGATAACAATAGTAAGACTATCCCTTTTTCATTGAAGTATAATTAAAATAAGATATTTTATTAGTTTCAGATGTACAGTATAAGAATTCACATTTGTATATATTCAGAAACCATCACCATCTGTCACCACACATAATTACAAGAAATTATTTTATTGTAATGAAAGCTTCAAAGATCTACTCTCTTAGAAACTTTCAAATACACAATAATAGATATTAAATTCTTTATGATTTATTTATAACTGAAACTTTTTATATTTGACCTACTTCATGCATTTTACCCATTCCTTTACCATGCCTCTTTATGATTTATTTTACTTAACATAATGACCTCAAGGTCCATTTATAATTTTGCAAATGAAAGGATTTCTTTCTTTTTTTTATAATGACTAAATAGTATTTCATCATATAGTATATATACTGAAATAAATAAATAAATAAA
>NW_004567109.1:56676262-56716495 GCF_000260355.1 Condylura cristata
TAACATTTTCTTTGTCCATGTATCGATTGAAGAAAACTTAGGTAAATTCTATGTCTTGGAGTAAATAATACCTCAAAGTACATGGGGGTGCATATATTTTTTCAAATGAGTGTTTTATTTTATATATATATCCACCATGAAATTGTTAGATCACATATCACATTATAGTTCTATTTTAAATTTGTTGAGGAACCTCCATATTGTTTTCCGTAGTGATGGCACCAGTTTTCAATTCTGCAACAATGCACAGAGTTTCCATTTTTCCACATCACATCATCACATCCTTGCCAGCACTTGTTATTTCTTTTTTTTTTTTAATGATAAATGGTGTAACAGGTATGAGAATATGAGAAGATACCTCCTTGTGGTTTGGATTTGTTTTTTCCTGATTATTAATGTTGAGTATCTTTTGCAAATACAGTCTTAGTATCTAGAAAATCACACTAAAATCTCCACCACTATCAATATCCCCTACAAAGATATTGCTGCTCTTCACAAATACTAGGCAGTGGGAGCAGAATTGGCTCAGTAGATGGAGGAGGAAAAGAGGTTGCAAATACACATATGTTAGTAAATCGGCTTGTCTCACATCTGTCTTCTTACTGGGGCAGTGATTTCTTGGAGGGAAGGACTACACCTGCCTCAAATACTACTTTGTCCTCAGTGGCCCTCATGATGTCAGGCACACAGTATATGCTTAGTTAATATTCTTACTGATGTTAAGCTCCTGGCAGTAATATATTGCCCCTCCTCTTCCAACAGTGAGAACTACCTGGTACGATGGGGCAGCAAAGGCTTCCCAAAGGAAATTGAGATGCTTAACAACCTGAAGGTGGTCTTCACGGTGGGTGTGCACTATCTTCTCTTTACCTTGTTTTGTGCTCTTAGAAATGAGATGGGTCAGTTGATGAGCAAGTGTGGCCTCAGTGCAGAGCCATGTTCTGGCAGGCAGAAGACTATATACCCTGGAGAAGTGGTTGGGAGGATGGATTTCCTCCTCTTTCTTACTCTTTTCCATTTTCTTTCTCACTCATGTACACACAGAGAATTCATGCAGAGCACTATATACACAAGCACAAAATTCTTTGAGTCATAATATGTAGGTGAATTCAATATAGCAGTTGTTTTCATTTTCTGGTAATTCATGGTTAATCTGAGTCCTTTCTTTGATTAAGATCTTATAGATATCTTTCTAAAATATATCAGGAAAAAAAATCTTCCTAGAACATTGACTACTTTGGTAAGTTGGATATTCTTAATATAGTTGAGTCATAGAAGACTAAATATTATTGGGCTCTAGAATCCTCCTTCCAAATACTAATACTCACTAGGAAAGACATATATAGAAAAGTTGAAATTAATTGTCACTTGGATGATTTGTTTGTGACAGTGAAACTGACTTTTTATTTTTTTTTGCTCTGAAAAAGAGAAACAGTGGGAAGAAAGAAATACTGTTATCTTTTCTCTCTTGTCCTATTTCCATGATGGTATGTTAAGAGTGTGACCTTAACACACCTAAGGATATTGGTGTTTTCTGTATGCTTCTTTGGGGAGCATGTCATTTAAGGTTTTTTCACTGCATTGCCTGTGTATCAAGGGAAATTACAGAGGTGGTGTCAGGGAGGATTTGGGTAATGACCACACCGATGAGCTTGATTCAGGAATGACCTACATGCTGGATTAATTTACCTTGCTCTACAATAATTTTCTAGTCACAGACCATTAGATACAATGTCTTATGTTATGTCACAATTAGATTGGAGTGCAGCTGATTTATTTTGTTTGTTATGGCTTGAAAACAAGCCAGAAGCATAGAATAAGATCAGAGGTCTTATTTGCTTAGACCAAGTTTTCTTGGTATCTACTGATATGCCTCATATTGTTTATTTATTATGAGTTAGAAGGAGGAACCTATTTATTTTCCTGGTAAATAGGAGAGGCCCATGGACTTCCTGATTAAACCAGGAGACAGATGTTTCATGAGAGGGAGAGGGACAGGGAATCAGTCAGTGGCTCATTTTGCAAAGAACCAATTTGTGATGTAAACATGCATTTGTGTCACTTAATATTAAAGGGAATGTGATTTTGCCTTCATGGAATGTGTCACTACTTTTTCTTTCCAGAGCAAGTGAATTTGAGCACCATGGTTTAGTGGTTCAATAGGCCTACACTTCCTCTCTTGAAATGATGGGAGTCTTCATTTTGGGAAAAGGAAAGTCATGGTACACTAGCTTCCTTTATTGATTCAAGAACTCTCCAATGAGTACTCACTATTTATTTTTCTGTGCTAGGTTCTGGGGTTACAGAAGTGAATAATCTGATAGGTTCCTATTCTCTGGTGTGATAAGAGGAATTCAGATAATAAGCAAATGAGTGAATAGGAGAAAATGTCAGAAGGCACTCCATTCAATGTGTATTATTAGTATAGTATGAAAAGATGAGTTTTGACTGAGAGTTAATTTTCATTTGAACATCGCAGTGATATTTGACTTAAAGAGGAGGTACAACTTCGCTTGCATCTATCTTACTGGCATTATTTCTCTTGCTCTGGATTTTAGCTCTTTTTGTTTTCCCCCATTGGGAACAGAGATTGAGGGGCTGGCACCTGTATCTTATTGATGGTGGACTTCCCTTCTTGTTTGTTTTATAAGTATTCACCTTTCTTGGTGCTGTAAGAGGAGAGCAGCATATACCTCAAGGTATCCTATGACTTATCTTCACTTGTGGTTGCTGTAACACAAATGAAAGAATACTAACATGATAAGAAGAACTTTTGAAACTGAAAACTTTTGAAACAACGAACAAGCAGGTATCCTCTGGTTTTTGAAAGTTCTCACCTTTTCACTTCACTTTTGTAAAGGCCTACATTATAAACTGCTTTTCATAACAAGAAGAAATCCAAAAAAGAACCATTTCTTTTATAACAAAAGGTGAACAGTGCAACTAGCACTCACCATTATTTCTGCAGCATTTCTAGAGGCAGCAGCACCCTGAGCAGTAGGAGTGACTCCTCCAAGCTCCTTCCCTAGGGACGACTTTACACAAGCTGTGTATTTATAATGCCATTCCTCTTTTTATAGGTTAGTGTGATTTTAGATTTTGTGTGTATTATAGTATGATTTGGTTGTTTTTGAGCTGGGAACTCCAACAATTTTTCTATATAAATCAAATTTCAATTGCTTCTTCACTTTATGCCATTTTAACCTAGGGAATGTTTTATAGAATACTGCATTTTCAGAGAGTGGAGATATCTATACTGATGAATTACTAAATCAGGTGATGTGTGTATTAGGCACTATTGTCCTGTCTTATGTTCCCCAAGGCTTCTGAGTTTGGCAGAACTAAACTATAAATGATTGGGAAATATAGATTGGGGGTTCTAAGGGAGGTTTGCCTCTTTATAAACTTCTTCAGAAAATAACCTGGGCAGAAGTATTCTGCTATTATTTATGTAACATCCTAAGATTCTCTAGTGCTGAGGGCCTCTATTTAGCCAGCTTTTAAAAATCTGATGCCTAAATATGTTCATAGAATGGGAGCTTATCCAGCAATGATCCAGTGTATTTGTTTGCTAGGGCTGCCATTATGAAGTGTCACAGATTGGGTAACTTAAATAATAGAAATTAATGTTCTCACTGTTTGGAGGCTGGAAGTTTAAAAATAAGATGTCTGTAGGGTTGGTTTCTTTTATTCTTAGTTTACAGATAGCCATCTTCTTCCTGTATCTTTACATGGTCTTCCTTCTGTCCTTGTCTATGTGTAATTTTTCTCGTGTTATAAGAATACCAGTCATTGTTATAAGAATACCAGTCATATTGGATTAGAACTCACACTAATGACCTCAGGTTAGCTTAGTCACCTCTTTTTTTTTTTTTAAGATTTATTTATTTATGCGTACAGAGCTGGGGTACAGGCCAGAGGCTCAGGGGCTGTGAGAGGCTTCACCAGAGCAGAACAGACAGATCAATGAAGTACACTGCTGAGGGGAGCAGTGGACAGGTCAGGAGAGGTCTGCTACGCCATGTAGTCACCTCCGGGGCAGGCTGGGATCGAACTCATATGGAAGTGGCCTCAGCAGTGCTGTGCTTTAACCCGCTGCGCCACCAGGGAGGGCCAGCTTAGTCACCTCTTTAAAGGCCTTGTCTCCAACTGTAGTTACATCCTCAGGTACTCAGTGTTAGGGCTTATGATAATACAAGAACTCAATTCATTCATAACATCTAGACAGGAATCTTTCAAGTGCCAAGCTATCTATTCCAAATGGAATGCCTCTGGAAGTTACCAATTTAGATATTTCTCAAAAATAGGATAAATCTTAATTTATATATTTCAAAATATGAATATTTATAATAGGAGGATAGAAATAATTAAGGATGGAGATTATTGTAAAAGAAGAAAGACTTGGACTTTTAAGGCTGGGGAATAAGAGGTAGATTTTTAGGTAGAGATACAGATATGTACTTTAAAGTGAGAATTGTGCATTTGTGAGCATTAAAGAAATAATTGTTGTAAAATTAGAATACTTACATGTGGAGAATAATGGAGAGTCAGTTGGGTAGGAGAGCTGGAAATATATTATTTTGTAGGACCTTGTACATCAACCAGGTAAGATAAATATTAAAAGGATAGGAAATAGGGAATAGTTATCTCCTATTGTTTGGGGGGAATGAAGTGAAGTAGTGAATAGCTTCAAAAGATGAGTCTGTAGGTGTTCTCAGGGTGAATTTGGAAAGGAGTCAAGTAGGCCACAGGCCATCCAACCATCAGTATATAAGATAATTGGAAATGAAAGTTCAAATGTTTATAGGGAAAGACAAGGAATGAAAATGAGGGGGCCAAAGCCCCATCTCCCCAACTTCCTTCTTTCCTTACTCAGTTGGGAGACTCTGACAAATGACAAACACATGTCCATTCCTCCAACTAGTGAAAGAATAGCCCTTGTATTAGTCAGCATTCTCCAGAGGGGAGGGGGGGAAACAATACCTCAACGGATATAGATATATTTAATGATTTGGTTCATGATATTTTGGGGGCTGGCAAGCTTGAAACCTGTAGAACAGGCTTCAGCTAGAAAGTGAGGCAGGAGAACATATTAGTTTTGAGGCAGAACTCCTCCCTCTCTGGGAACACTTCAGATTTTGCTCTATGGCTGTCAGCTGGATGGGATGAGACTCACCCACAGTATTCAGTATAAACTCCTCTACTGATTATTGGGGCTGATCATATCTATAAAATATCTGCAGAGCATCATCTGTACTAGTGCTTCACCAAACAACTAGACACCATTACTTAGCCAAATTAACACAAAATTTAACCATCTCAGTCCTAAGGCAGGAAAATGTGGACCACATCAGGGTCTTGTGTCTGTTTCCAGAGATTCTGCATAATCTTATTATCTTCTTCCTTCCACACCAGCTACAGAGATTGCTCTTCCTCCCTTGCTCTCATTCTTTTCTTTGAAACTATGACTATGGCTGAGACTAAGGTAAGGCTGTCGTTGTTCTATGAAATGAAAGGTTTGTAGTTAATACATACCAGTTTTCCATATTGGACATTCTATATTGCTTCCTCTCTTTTTGGCATGTATAATGATTTTCAGATGCATATCCTCTATTTCTTATCAATATTAAATGAAAATGATTAAAAAGCCTTTGAGTATGAAAAAACAAATGTGTTTGTGGAGAAGCAAACCATACCCACTTGTCAGGTAGGGGCATTTGGATCAGGCCTAAACTTATCTACTGATTAGCTGGCTCACAGGCAGAAAAGAGCACAATGTGGACTGAGGCACTGGCTCTGAGAGCTTCTACCTTGTTCTGTGAGCAATAGCTTTTTCCAAGTACATATACCTTTAGGAGGACTAACTTGCAGGGGAAGCAACTGTTCTCCAGTGATACCAGACCCAGGACTGCTCTGTTGCCAATATCATGCCCAATCGTTCTTTCTCCAGCTGTTCCCGGCTGAAAGGGTTCTCAGGATCATGAAAGTTTTTGCAGTTGAGAAAGGTTGTTAGACACTGAGGTGGAAGTGTTCCTTCCTTTGTGCCTAGAAAGCACAGAAGAAGAAGAAAGTACAGTAGCAGTGAGGCTTCTGGACTTCTGGTATCATAGCAACTGGTTGTGTTTCCATGGGCTAATGTGTGACCTTGGGGAAGCCCTTAGCTTCTTTGTGTGTGTTTCAATTTCCTCATCTATAAATGGGATGCAAAATATCATCTTTAGAGAGTTAAGGAGCAGATAAGATGATGACATATGGGACACTTAGTACAGTGCATGAATCATCAGTTTAGCTCAACAGTTGTTGCAGTCCTCCTTCTGAGCAAGGCTCACTGTCCCTCTTCAAGGGGACCACATGGCCTTGTTTAGCCAATAGAATGTGAGTGGAAGTGATTTGTAAGCAGAGGTGTCACAGCTTTAAGAGCCAGTAAATGAGCTGTTACATTTCCTTACCTACTTACTATGAGTACGGTGGAAGCACCTGATCTGTTGAGATACCTCACCCAGCAGTCAGGCTCCCAGAGTTAGTAAATCAGTGAAGCCCCCTCCCATTATACCTATAACCTGAGTTGGAAGTAAGTTCTGCTGTGTTGTAATCTCTGAGCTATTTAAGTTGTGTTGTTCTGTGACAACACAACAATCCTGAGTGGTATGTGTACGTGTGTGTGTGTGTGTATCTATGTGTGTATTATATATAATGTATATATAACGTATATATTTACATATACACATACATTTTTAAAAAAGATTTATTTATTTATGTATACAGAACTGGGGTGCAGGCCAGAGGTGCAAGGGTGGTGAGAAGATTCACCAGAGACATAGTGGGGAGCAGAATAGGCAGATTGACAAAAGTACACTACTGAGGGGAGCAGTGGGTGGGTCAGGAAAGGTATGTTGTGCCAACTCCAGGACTGGGGATTGAAACCATACTGAAGTGGCTGCAGCACACTTGCAGTGCTGCACCTTAACCTGCTGTGCCACCAGGGAGGGCCACACATACATTCTATGCTATATAAGAGGTAGCTGTTGGGAGCCTACCTTTTTTCTCTTGCCTCTCTTTTAGAGGTGCTGAGTGATGATGAGGTATGGGAAGTCATTTGTAGTGACTGCTATTTTTGGAATATAAGGTACCCTGCCTGTGTAACTGATATTGTACTTCTGTCATTCTCTTCCTGTCAGTTTGAGTTGGCATGATTGGGGTTGAATACCAAAGTTTGTCGCTCAGTTTCTTTTATAACCCTTACCTTCCTTAGCTGTGTTTTAGTTTTCTACCTTTTTTAGGGCTAATTGTGTCACTGATTCATGTCCTTAAGTGCTATGCACACCCCCAGAATTTACTTTTAGGCAGTTTCCTTTTCAACTTTTTTCATTCCACACTTTGTCTAAAACTATCTGTTTCCTGGCCTGCAGGACCTTGGAAACAAAGACCTCAACAGGGATAAAATTTATTTGATTTGTCAAATAGTCCGAGTTGGGAAGATGGATCTTAAGGATGCCAACGCAAAGAAGTTTACCCAAGGACTGAGGCGGCCCTTCGGGGTGGCAGGTAATGACATACCACATACCACACACCTAATGGTATGTACATTGTATAATGGCCTAAGTTTAAAGATTATTTCTTTCCCTCACCTCCTAGTATCTCTTTCCACTGAAAGTTTATACCAAGCAACCCTTAGTGTCTGCATTTCTAAATTGAAATAATCAGTGAGTAAATCCAGATTTATAATGAAGACAGTGAATAATGGAATCCCATGTCTGGAGTGGAGCTCGGGATCACCACAAAATCTAACAGTTGGTGCCTTTGCTCCCCACCTTATGGGGGAAAGAAGAACAATACAGGCAGAATCTAATTGAGGAGCAAATCTTTTTTTTTTTTTTTTAAGATTTATTTATTTATTTATTCATACAGAACTGGGGTACAGGCCAGAGATGCGGAGGGTGAGAGGATTCACCATAGACAGAGTGGGAAGCAGAACAGGCAGATCAACGAAGTACACTGCTGAGGGGAGCAGCAGGCGGGTCAGGAGAGGTCTCTCACGTCAGGTGGATCTCCTCCAGGGCAGGCGGGGATTGAACTCATGCGGAAGTGACTTAAGCTTCTCAGTGCTGTGCTTTAACCTGCTGTGCCACCAGGTAGGGCCAAGGAGCAAATCATTTTAAAAATATATCCAGGACTAGAAATATAGGTACACAGAATAAGTCACCAACAACATATCTGAATTCCAGGTGAAGTGGACAATCGGAGTGCCAATGTGACCAGTTGAGCCTGCTTTAGAGCAAAATCATCTCTGTATTTCTCCCAAGCCTTCATGACTTTTGTTTTGACTATCACTTGGACTTATATTTTCTTTTGATTAACCCACTTTATTTAAATAAGAGCACATTTTATTTTTTTTCCTGAAACAATTGAAATCTTTGGAAACAGCAAACATTTTATTGTTTTTATTAAAATAGAAACATTTAGTTGTATGCCACTGTTAATCCTGTCTCCTATATCTAACCCAGTATTCAGGCATCTCACTTTGGATTCACATATCTTGTCTAATCACGAACCATCTAGTCCCTTGGTACTACTTACAAAGCAGTGGAGCAGTTAAGCTGAATTAGATGTTTTTTAAACCTGGTGTGTTTCTAGATAACAGATCTCAGGCAAATATTTTTCCTAGGTTTGTAGTCACCTTCTGACTTAATATAGTTGCTCTATAACCTGTTCTTAAATGCTCCAATTCTACAGGATGGACTCTTCTGACCCCACAGTGTCTTGGTTAAGGCAGCAAGGATCCTTTTACCTTACTTAAAAGTGAGCCTTTGTTTCTAGCTGTAGTCTTCCCTCTCTTGGTTTTAGGGGACAGAAATCTTGTGTAATTGAATGCTTAGGCATAGCTGGATCCAAAAACTCAAATGAATTTATTTCTTTGTCTTTCAACGCAATGACCCTTTGCTGGCTTATTGTAAATATGGCTGTGTAATTAGTTGGCAAAATATCATCCAGCTGTTATATGCTTGCATCCTACCAATTTAACAATCCAGGAGCATGAGATCACCTCTTTACTTCAGGCCCATCAGGAACCCTAGGAGCTTAAACATATATGTCATGTGCGTATCCTCCAAAGCACTTACTCTAGGCAGTAGCTATCACTCTGTGCTGGGCTAGGCCACATCAAATGAATAACTATAATCATTCTCATTGAGAACAAGGGAAGGGTCAGGGTAATTCAAAAGAATGAATGCTAGTAGGATCAAACACTTTTCCTTCATCTCCTTCTTCTCTTCCTTAAGTCCTTCTTGAGGTAGATTATTTACCAAGCAATTTTATTGATGTCAGACAAGGTGCTAGAGTAACTGAGGCAGTTTGTATTACTAGAGTTTTGAGTCTGATCAGTTTTCCCCAGAATGCTTCTGTCCCCTCATTTCTATAAGCCTTGCTCTCATGCAGTTTTCTACCTTGGTTTTATTGGCCTGTGATGGAAGCTTACTATTAATGGGAAGTTTCAGGGGATCCAGGATCCCTCTGGAATTGCAAGATCTGAGAGTTACGTGTCTGTGTGAGTGAACATGTTTATAAAAAGAGAGTGAATAGGTTTCTTTAGAATCTCAGATCCCCAGCCAGATGCTACATGTGCATTTTGTAGGCACTATAGACATGCAATACTACGTCTGTCAAATCCAAACCAAGTTACTAATTCCACAGCCACTGCTTTTACTCCTTCCTCTTAGCCGCTGCTAAACCATGAGCTGGTGGATGTTTCTGTGCCTTGTAGCAGGCTTTCTGGTCTCCTAAAGGGCTTTGTTCAGAGGTGTTTGTTGGGCCTTGCACGTGATGAGCCACAGTCTATGGAATGTCTGATCTGGCTTACTTGCCATTTCAGGCTTTTCTGAATTAATCTGCCTTCTAATTTCATCTCATTGTCACCCCTTGCTGAGATCAGGAGGAATTTAAACCATTAACTCACCTCTCTTTTCTTCTCTTCCTAGTTATGGATATAACAGATATCATCAAAGGAAAAGCAGAGAGTGACGAAGAAAAGCAGCACTTCATTCCATTTCATCCGTGAGAGATCTCCCATTTCCTTAATTATTTTAGAGCATACCCATTCTCATGGAGGACCACTGGATAGCAGAGTTAATGTGTTATCTGAATGTGATAGACGATGGGATCCCTGGAGGGAGGAAGAATGAGAACGAGAGCCTTAGTGTAATGTTCCCAGAACTAGCAGCTCTCCACCCCTTCACTCACAAACATTATCTGTTTAACAGACTGGCTAAAACTGGCAGATGACTAGGTGCTGTGCTACACATAGGTGATAAAGTGGTGGACAAGACCCATATGCCTGTCTTTGTGGATCACATATTTAGATGAGGAATTAAACAAAGAACTAACAACAGATTAATGTGTTTATCACAAGTCAGACAGGAACCATGAGCAAAATAGTGGTTTATAGAACAGGGAATCTAAACCTGGTCTTGTGGGTGGAAATACCCATGACCTGAAAGGAGCCTAGCAAGGAAGGTAAATGTTCTTTTCTTGTTCTACAAATAAATCTACAAAAGCACAGGATTCAGAGCGTTGTTTTTATTTTGCCTCCTTAAGCATGGTGCAAGAAGAATGGTGGTTTGTTCCAGATATTGTCAGAGACCCTGTTTAAAGGTCTTCGTAGGTACAGCTTAAGACTTTGCTGCCTTGCTGAACAGATACTCATTTTGAGGCTCTGAGAGAAGTACTTTTAAGGAAATACTTTGTAATACAGCATTCCCAGTGCTGGCAGAGGCGGGCTCACCGGTCACCTAAGGCTTTAGGATGAGCTAGCTACTTTCTGGAGCATCTGGAATGGTATGAGGGTACCACCTTAGAATTTTTCACTGTCTTTTCCTTTCCAG
Organism: Condylura cristata; assembly: GCF_000260355.1. NCBI lineage: Eukaryota > Metazoa > Chordata > Mammalia > Eulipotyphla > Talpidae > Condylura > Condylura cristata. Next base: position 56,687,140 of record NW_004567109.1, read on the forward strand.
GGTGACTGCTGAAAATGACTTCCTACACAGCTTACTGAGCAAAGTTACAGCCTCCAAGGGAGACAGTGGAGGGCAAGGTACAAAACTAAGTCACTGACTTGATTGGCCCTGACTCCAGCCTGGGAACCCCTGACTCTGCAGCAATTAGTCCAAATCCTTAATTCTGGAAACATAGCCTTCCTTCAGGCGAGACTACTGTGAAGAATAGGAACATGTGATCTATACAGAGACAGAAACCACATCACCTAAAACAAATGGGATGCCTGCCCTAGTGTCCAAAGGAACAGAGAACTGATAACATCCTGACTACCTCCTGTGTGCCAGGCACTTTGATATGTTTCTTTGTTTGATTTCATCCTTCCAGTCCTGTAAGATAATGGAATCAGCCACACTTTACAAATGCTGGACATGGAGAGGCAGGATAATTTGACAGAAGCTGACACAGCTAGAAGTAACCAGTGGGATTCAAACCCAGAGGTGACTCACTCCAGAAACCTCACCTATACCACTTCCTCCCCCCAGGGCCAGGTCACTGCATCTATTGTTGTCTGTCTCTTCTGCCAGTAGTCTCCTCAAGAAAAAGATCAAGGAGATAAATGGTGGAAGGGTAAGACTGAGAGAACACCTTGAAAAAGGTGGTTTCTCAATGAATGTTCTTTTCTAGGCCTCTGGGTGACCATGAAGATGCTCGTGGGTGACATCATTCAGATCCGTAAGGACTATCCGCATCTGGTGGACAGGACCACTGTGGTGGCCAGGAAGCTGGGCTTCCCGGAGATCATCATGCCAGGTTTGGCTTTTACCTGGGCAGGGCAGGGAGTGTCCAGTTCGTCAAATCCAGTTTTTCTTAAAGAATTAACTCCTTCCTTTTCTACTGCCTTTGTCCACTTTTCTCCCTGAAGGTAGCCCCTGAAAACAATTTCTGTACATCCAAAAATCATCTACACAATTACATATTAAGCACAAACTCATACACACATGCTCTTTGTATTATTCTGTTTCACACTTTCTATAGTTTCTGCAACATGCTTGATCACTTATTCATCACAGATAACATTCTATTTTACTACATATAGAATAACCCCATTCCATAGAATAACCCCGATATTCCAGGGGAATATTGTCTTTCTCTTACATTTTACAACTATTTTTTTTTTTTACCCAAAAAATCCATTCTCATTTTAAAATATTCAAATAGGATGAAAAAGTATAAAGTGATACCTTAAAAATTCTTTCAGATCTTTGTCTCCAGAAGTAATCACTACTATTAACATTTTCCAAGTGCCTATGTTAGAAAAGAAAAACAAATGATATTATGTGGTAACACTCCTTTGAAAGTTGCCTTTTCTTTTTTTAAGATTTATTTATTTGTGCATACAGAACTGGGGTACAGGCCAGAGGCTCAGAGGCGGTGAGAGGCTTCACCAGAGACAGAGTGGGGAGCAGAACAGGCAGATCGATGAAGCACACTGCTGAGGGGAGCAGCGGGTGGGTCAGGAGAGGTCTGCCACTCCATGTGGTCACCTCCGGGGCAGGCGGGAATCGAACTCATGCGGAAGCGGCTTTAGATTCTCAGTGTTGTACTTTAACCCGCTGCGCCACCAGGGAGGGCCAGAAAGTTGCCTTTCTTAAGCTTACCTTTTGGACTCTACCTGATTTCATTTTCCTGCAGTTGAATGGTAATCCATTAGAGACCTGTACTGTATTCAACATACTGCTTTACCTGAGATTTCAATTCTTTGTGCAGTCCCCTGGGGGATTTTTAATTCTTATCTTCCCCCAACTCCTGATGATCATCCTTGTACTTCTCCCCGACTGCTCTTAGGATACATACTAAGTCAGTCTATCCTCTTCCCACAGTAGAAAGGTTTCTATACATTCTACAGGATGATTATTATTCCTGGGGCAAGATCAATTCAGTTGGTGCTTTCCTTTGCCTTCCCAGAAGGTGTCACTAGAGTATGAAAATTAAATGATGTTAATGGCATGAAAAACGACCAACCTGGATCATCCTTACTTGATTTTAATTTTATGAGTATACGTTCAGGTAGGGGCACTTCCCCACCCACACACGCACACACACACACTCTCACACATGTGCTTCAGTGTCTTTAGTGTCTCGCCTGCCATATAGATTCTAACTTTTGTCTTCTCACCCTCTCCTTCAGGGGATGTCAGGAATGACATCTACATCACTCTCTTACAAGGCGACTTTGACAAGTACAACAAGACCACACAGAGGAATGTGGAAGTGATAATGTGTGTGTGCACTGAGGATGGCAAAACACTGCCGGTAAGGAAGCCTGCTGTTGCTCTGGGTGACAGGACCCCCACTTTCGTACCTCTCCTCAGAAGAGGATTGACCCTCCTCATCCCTGATTAATCCTGATTTCTGAATGCTAGGTTCCCTTAGGAATGGTGTTGAGCAATGTGATCTACACCTTTAGTACTTGGTTGTACAGTAGTCTATATATAATAAGATTTGGAGTTGTTATTTCTTTTACCAAAGCAGTTTTTCAGTGTCTGTTCTTTCCCTTCCATTCCACGACCACTACTTCTTTTTCTTCAACATCCTTCCTCTTCCTTTCCCTCTTATTCTTCCTCCTCTTCATTTTTGCTTGACCCCAGCCTACAGGTTAGCCTTTTTCAGTTCAAAATGTCATTTTCATTGAAACCTAACTGGTTTATTCTGGGAATATTCATGGCAAGAAAGAGGATCAACACAGAGCCTTGGGCTGGAGTGGAGACTCAGGATGGCCTCAAAGCAGCCAGCCCCAATACTTAATCTAACTCCCTAGCACTCAACCAGAAATTCTGATGGATAGCTTTGCTCTTAAATTGGTCTCCAGGGGGCCAGCAGAATGTATTCAAGAATGCAAAACACAATGTTATAAATATTTATATAGCATATGTCCTGTATAATATTTGTTATGCGTATTTACATTTATTTACTTATATTTCCTTTAAGGTTGTCAGCAGTTATGGCCAGTGTGTGGGAGAGTTTTGCTTCTCAATTTCTCCTTTCAGAATACTTAGCTGAAAATAAAGTCGGCTCTCAGAGGAAGTTTTAGCATGTCATAGACTCCTTTTAGGCCACAGTAAGAGTAAGTCTCTTAGATAATACACAGGGTGGGGGTTAGAATTATCATAAATCACCCACTCTGGTCTTGAGGCCTGGAGTTTAGCACATTCTGCCTAAGAATAATTAGCATTCAGAGAGGAGTTGCAAAGTTCCAGGCACTGTGATAAGTACAAAGAATTACTGTTAATATCCTTAGTATATAGAGGGGAAACTTTGTCTAGTGGAATAACTTTCCCAAGGTCAGAAAGTTATTATATGGCAGATGAGTTCCCTGGCCCTCTTAAATCACTTTAAAGCCAGTAGATTTTATATACATATGTGTGTGTGTGTGTGTGTGTATTATCTGGTTTACTGCTCACATTAAAAATGGGGTTAACAACTGCTTCTACCAAATTCTGTGATGATTCATAAATATTTTTCAAGTTTAAATAAACTCCCACAGTTTCCTATTTGATTGCAGAGATGGGCTCCCATAATTAATATCTACTGGAGCAAAACTTAAGCGTTTAACTCATCCTTTTTGTTAGATTCTCAAACTTTTCTGAAAAATAAAATAAGTGAGAGACATTTTGCTCAAAGTATCACAAAGAAAGCACAGAGGGTTTTCATCTAAAAGGGAAATTTTATTTCACGAATGTGTAGACCACTGCTTTGAAGTTATTTTTATCCAACTACCTGTTGGAGAACTTTCTAACCTCAGTTTCATTTTTTAAAACATGGTTATGCTTGCTTTCAATGTTGCTATAGGACACATTAGAAGGATTAGCATCAAAGAGGATGTCTTATCTTATTTTGGACCCACACTTACTTCCACCTTCATCACCATTTTCAGTCATACCCAACCAGCCTGAACAGGCACACTTCTCACAGATGAATATGAGCAGGAATTCTGGGGGCTGAAACAGAAAGGTAACTGTGGGGCAGGGCAATAATTTGCAGTTTCATCTATTAGAAAAATTCTGGGGGAGTTCAGTTGACTGACTATTGAAAATTGCTAAGGAAGGCTGTGGGAGGTTTTTATTTCTCTATTTGCAGAAATAAATATTACCGCCTAATTAAGCATCAGGTGGCACATTGAGACACTCCTGTTTGATTCTGTGAATTCCTGTCGAAGCAGTCCCCTTTAGACATACTGATTTCTCTTACTCGAGGTGTACACTGCTCTTGGCAGAGTAGGTTAAATATGTCCTTCACTCATTTTGGGGTCTCAATGCCATTATTTGGGAGGAGAGATAAAAGAAAAACTACCTGGGTGAGCTCTATACCAAATATAGTTCAAATCTCAGCCTCTCCTCTTATTTGCTGAGTGATCTTAGGCAAGACTTTTTCATTTGTAAAAGAGGAGTAATAGTCTCTTCTTGGTGTTGCAGGTTAAACAAAATAGTAGGTGGAAGAGACCTGGTATGCAGTAAATACTGAGTAATAGGAAGCAGGTAATGCTTGGAGAAGACAGAACAACTGCAGGTTAAATCCTGTTCAGGAACCAGTTCACATGGGCAATTAAATGTGGATGTCTGAAGCAAGTTGTAGATGTGAAAAGGCTCAGGTGCCACATGGAAAAAACCTTTGCTCTTTTTAGACCATTTAGTTTACGAGAGTGGAGGGAGGGCATGGGGAGCTTGTGGTCTAGTGGTGAGAACATGGCCTCTCTGAGGCAGACAGACTCAAAGCCCAGCTCAGCCCAGCTTTGCACGATGCAAGTTACATAATATCTTGAAATTGAAGACCCTCTAAAAACAAGACCAGCAGTGACACCTTACTCTTGTGACTATAAAGTGAGGTAAATACATAATAGGTATTCATTCAATTTAGCCATCACTACTGGAAAGGTCTCTAGGCTTGATTTCATACTTGTGGATGCTAATGCCATCTTCCTATGATGTGTCCTTGACTACATAGACACTTTAGCCTTTCAAAGTGCTTTCACATCGGCGGTATGTCATTTGTTCCTCAGGTGATTTTTATGAGATGAACAGGCCTTGATTAAAAGCCTGATTTTTCCTTTTGTTGATATGCCTCCTAAGGTCACATCACTACACCATCTAGGCTTCTTGACTGCTATTCAGATTTTCTTCAGTTGACCTGAAGCCAATTTGGACTTTTACTGTTAATTGGGGCCTGGGGAGTTGAATAATGGGGAAAATGATTAAATAGACTTTCTTGAGATATATATGAATTTATGTTTTCCCTAAACCTGGACTCATAATACTCTCTGAACACACTTTGCAACATTCAGTTTTATCTCTGAAGTTGGGAAGGTGAAGGAATTGTCTTAAGCCTTTTAATAATTCTAAGACTTCCTTGTTTTGCTTTAAGTAACCAAAAAATTTCATCATTAGGATGATTTCATGGAAATATGTTGCCTGCTGTATAGCAATGTGACTTTTACTAGAGATATATACATAGTTTCAGATTTCATAAGCTATATAGGATTCACTGGAACTAGAGAAACTCAAAGACCATAACTTCCATGTAATATAAATCTTGGATGGCTAGAAGGCATCCAGGTTGTTAAAGAAGGAACACTTGATGCAGAGTTAGAGGTTTTGTGATGAAGGTCCATCTCTGCTACATTTAAGTAAATGACTTAACTTCTCAGGCCTATTTTGAAATGGAGACAATGATGGTCGCCATCTGCGGTGTTTATGGGGATTGAATAAAGTGAGGAAGTGTATATGCAGGGCTCAATACAATACTGGACAAAAGTACTGTCTAGATGACCAGAAAAAAGTTGGAAGCATGTTTTTAGTTCAGGCAGGGCTTCAAGAAGGCTTCATCCCTTCAACCAATGGAGTTTTGTGTGTTTTCCTAATTTCTCACTGGTTACCCTTGCTTGTATAGAAATCGTTCCAAAAAGTTACTGTATTCTTATTTTCAAATGACTTCTATGTAGCCACAAGTACCATCAGCAAATATTGAAAATGAACTCTTTCTTTCTTGATAACTCATAAGGAGAGAGGGAGTTTTCTAGTGATAGGGTAGTGATGGGATAGGGTAACCACAGGTTGACTTAGTTCACTGGTAGTCTCAAAGTGCCAGCAGTAGGTTACCTTTGATTATTCAACTAGCGAAGGGACAAGGATCCATTGGAGAATTTGATGGAATCAGGTGAGAGGCATGGACTCTGTAACCATAAAAATGTCCAGCCATACATGGCTTTGCAGTTTTATGGCCTGAGGCTCCAAAACCAATCCTCATACCCCTAGGTCTCTGGAGACCTGAGATTCAATCTTACAGTTTGGTATGGCTATTAGACTTTAGGGCTTTCAGGATGACTCTAACTTAGGTCTTGTTTGGGGGCCAAACTTCTGGAATAATTGAAGAGAGAATTAAGGGCCAGCACATTATACTAGAAGATAATTCCTTGTTACTTTAAGGGTGATTTTTATGGCAAAGGATATTCTCCACAGGTTTGCCTGCTCTGTGCTACGCCTCTGCTCAGAAGGTCTGCTGTACATTTCTGCTCAGTGTCATTCAGAATCATCCTTTAAATTTCTCAACTGTCCTCTCTTTCAAGAAATCATTCCTGAGTCTTCAGGCTGCATTTGTGCCCCTTCTCTGTGCCCCATGGTGTCTGGCATCTGACATCTGACCCACATTATAGTAATTTGTCTGCTCAGCTAATAATCCCTCCACCAAACTTTGAGCCCTCATGGCAGGGTTAATATCTGACTGATATCCATAGTGTACCCCGAAGGGCTCCTTCAGCATGCCTGCCTATGAGTTCATCTGAAGCCTGTGTGCCCTCTTTCCCTTGCCTAGATCTTGTACCTTGGTGTGTTAGCATTAGAAATCCATCAGAAAGAGCTGCTGCTTGGCTGATCTAAGCCTGTTTGTAAACTTTGTGCACATTCAGATTTAGGAAACAAATAGGATTAATAAGACTGGCAGCATGCAGTCATTCCAAGGCTGGTTACATTTACAATAAGGCAGCCACGTCAGCGCCTGGTGCGCTCCAGTGGTTTCCAGAATGCAAGTAATAGAATTTCTGTAGTTAAGCAGCTGTCACTCCCGGGGCTGGGGATGTTGGTATATAAATCCGTAATGTAGAAAAGCCATGACTGTTACCTGGCAGAAGGGCTTGGAAAGGCAGAATCATCCCAGGACTTAAAACCAGTCTTGGCCTTGGGGCTCCAATTTTCCAACAACAGAAAATGGTAATACAATAGTGTTTTTTTGCTCTCTTCATTTTCCTTGGATCAGAATGCTATTTGCGTGGGAGCTGGGGACAAACCCATGAATGAATATCGGTCTGTTGTGTACTATCAAGTCAAACAGCCAAGATGGATGGAAACTGTCAAGGTAATTAATCATAATAATATTAACAATCGCAGCAAATGTTATGTTTTTAGTGACTTTGAGACACCTCCTTAAAATCTGAAAGAGTACCTAAGTCTGTGTCCAGTAGTGTCAGGCAGTGGAGATGGTGACCAATGGAAAACACCCTGTTCTCTTTACCACCCTTCACTGGCCCAATACTTAATCTCTGCCAAACTTTCAGAGAGTCCTCTTGTGGATAGTGCCCAGCCTCAGCATGCAGAAGTGACAGATATTGTGAGCAAATGTGAGGCTTTAAAAGGCCACTTAAAGTCTAAAAGGTGGAGGTGGCATTAACCACAGATATTCACATTACCAGATTGTCACACTAAGCAGAAGGGAACATTGTGCATTGGAAGAATACTTTAGAATTAATTCAGTGAACAATGAAGCTTGATCACAGCTTCAGATATCTCTCCTTATAATTAGCAGCAGTCTTTACTCTCACCCAGTGCTCTGAACCTAAACTCAAGGCTTTCACATGACTTACCTTTCAGAGATAGCCGTTCAAACCTCAGTGGTTCTTGCCTCTACACTGACATTCCTGTTTTCCACTGTAGGTCCCTCTGTACATGAGATCTTCAAATTGATGACCAGCCCAATTTTGGGGTCAGAAAGCTATTAAGCCAGTTTGGTTTTCTCATCTTTATGCTTTTGAACCTCAGTTACATCTCTTTGCTAGTCCTGGTCACATGTCTGGTATAATGATATGTCACCTTAGGTGAGCCATGAGCTCTTTCAGAGTGCAGGGTCTTTGCCTTAATGTCAGCATGGCAGTGCCACAGGTGACTGGTCTGTTGTAATCATTCAATGCATAGTGAAAATTTGTGGGATGCAGTAGCCCAGGAGACTCAGTGCTTATGCTCTGTATGAAACATACAAATAGTGGAACATTTCAGACTCAATATTCATTTTATGGAGGACAGAACACCCAAAAATATTAATTTGTTTGGTTTTCAATTGTCTTCAGTGCTGCATAAACATATCCATTTTAAAAATCAGTTTTCTCACAGGTAGCTAAGTTTCTCTGCTTTGGCATGGATTGCACCTTAGACTGAGACCTGAGAGGCAGGTCCAGAGGCAGATCGTGATCACTCACTGAACAATGAAACTGGCATGGTCAGGGAATGGTCATCTAAGTTCAGTGACCAAGAAGGCCAAAATATCTGGACACTTATTCAACCAAGGCTGGGAATGAGCCCTAGGACTTTCCCAAATATTGGATTCAAGCATATTAATTTATATAACTGAGAGTCTTCATGCAAACCCTTAATGATTGTTGTTAATTTGCTAAATCCTGCTGCAATTGCCAGAACTCCTAGAGTGTGTAAGGAAAATGTGTATTGTGCAGTTTGCAGTGCATCAAATCCTGTGCTAAAGTTATGTGACTTTTATATCAATTTGAGGAGATTCATTTTTCCCCACTATAATTTACAGACCTCTTTTTATTGGCTGGCAGTGCAATTTGCCAAATGGATTCCATTTGTTACTTTATTTTCTCTTCATAGCTAGTTCTTATGTAATTTATTTACAGTTCATCAGGCTTGATGGATGGGTAATAAATCAGCATGCAGCACTCTCAATTAAATGGTCAGGCTGCCTTGGGAGATAGGAGACTGGATTGGGTGGGCCATTTAAATTATTGTCTTCTGAGCTCTGGTGTCTGCTTGCTGAGGTGGCTGTCCCTATTGAAGACATGCAAAAGATCCATCTGCGGTTCATGTTTCGACATCGGTCCTCCCTGGAATGTAAGTACTCAGTCAAATGTCATCTCTGCAGCTCCCCAAAGAGTGGGATAGCTGGGTAACCCTGTATCATTTTTCTTCCTAACCTCACAATCCTATCTTCAGCTAAAGACAAAGGAGAAAAGAACTTTGCCATGTCCTATGTGAAGCTGATGAAGGAAGATGGAACCACTCTGCAAGATGGAAGCCACGACTTAGTTGTACTAAAGGTATACCATCACTGGGAATTAACTGAACTGAAGGGGTACAAGAAGCAAAGGGGATATGGCAGGATTGCTCAGTGATCAATAATAGGGACCCAAACATCACATGAGACATGCCAGCTGTGTAGACATCTACAAAAATCTTAGCTTTTTGGGGCCTTCATTTCTTTATCTATGAATCTTCAGTGACTAGTTGTGTGGTTTATATGAGACTCTTAATATAAACATGAGAATGATAGTTATATGGAATATTCAATAAAAAGACACGTTTATTGTTGTGTACAGAGTGGGCTGTTGACTCTCTATGGACCTCTGTAACATGGGTAGATACTGGCAGAAAACATTTGAGAGATGTCTCACTGTAGCTCATGGGAAAATTCTAGGATTGGGGGCCCTGATCATGCTGCTAGATCTGGAATCATCTCTGATGTCTTTCTGAGATTCAGTTTCCTTTCCCCTAAGTAGTGGTGGTAATATTTATGACAGGACAATGAGGTATCCCATGTGGAAGAGCCATATATATAAGGAGTACAAATGTCAGCCTGTTATACTTCAATCATGAGACTTAGACTGCTTTCAAGGCGCGGGGGAAATGCTTGTTTTCATCTAACTGCATTTTTTTCTCTAGCCCCTCTTGTGGCAGTAGAAAGCCTCTGAATGGAGGCACAGCAGCCCGTGGCTATGAAGTCAAGAGAGGTTAAAGGATCACACAACCCTTGCCCTTGGCTCTTTTAGCCATGTAGACAGAAACTGTCCCTTTGCCTCTGGTCTACATAGCAAATACAGCTTCATCAAGCCTTCATCAGTATAGTCTCCTTTGAGTCTGTCTCTGACTTTTCCAGAAACTCTTCCTTTCTTCTTTATAGCCTCTGGTTTCTCAGTTATGAAACATTTTGCCTTGAAAACTTTTCTCCCAACAGACTGTAAATTCACTGAGAACAGAGGCCCATTTGCTGTCAGTTTTCAACTTATTTACCATAAGCCTTTTTTCCTCATCTGGAAACTGAGACAGATAAGAGTATCTACAATAGTAACAACTGCTAAGCTTAGATTAAATCAACTAAGGCATCTAATGCACTTAATGTGGCATCTGGTTCAGAGAAAGTGTTCAATGATTGTTAACTCCTGTTAGTACCTATTTGGAATCATTTATTTCAGCATGCCCAGAGACTTATGTGTCCACTCAAAATCTTTAGGAAGTAGGTCATAGTATTAATTCAGTTTGATCATTAGAAAAATAAAACAAAGAGGCAAAGAATGTATTCAGGATGACACAGACATGAGTGTTGAAACAGGATCTAGATCCCACAATTTTTTTTTTTTACTATGGTGACTTTGCTGATTTCTTGTCTATTGGGGGGTCAGGGGGCAAGTGTTAAGATCTCAACATATTTAAAATGAATTAAGATGACTGGAAATCTTCAGTTCCCTCTGGGTCATTAATGAAGTCTAAAGAGTCTTCAACTGATCAAACCCCTTTCCATTGACATAATATTGAGTTCTTGTCTGTTTTGTGGAAAATAGCCCTGCTTTATGAGTTGATGTTTGTTGTTTCTTTGATGACATTCCTCATTATTTCTGACCCTTTCTACTTTACAATGAGTAATCTGGCCACTGGGAGTTCTGCTATACTAGTGTGTATCCTTGAATTGGGGAAGTAACCCAGCTGCTGTTTACAGGGGGACAGCAAGAAGATGGAGGATTCCAGTGCTTACCTAACCCTTCCGTCTTATCGACACCACATGGAAAACAAGGTGGCCACCTTGAGTAGAAGCTCCAGCAGCATTGGGGGTCTCTCTGTCAGCTCCAGAGATGTGTTTTCCATTTCCACCTTGGTGTGTTCCACAAAGCTCACCCAGAACGGTAATGGAATCATCAAAAGTTTTTGTGTATGGTGTGCAAGTAAGTGTGCATGTTTGGTTATGTGCCTGTATGCATGCATGGGAGTATATGTATGCACAATAAGGAACTGGGAGGTCCTAATACAGACATAATAGACCAATAACAGTAATTTTTCTTTTCTTGACTCTATTTTAGTGGGCTTGCTGGGTTTGTTGAAGTGGCGTATGAAACCTGAACTGCTACAGGAAAACTTAGAGAAAATAAAGATCGTGGATGGAGAGGAAGTGGTCAAGGTCAGCAGGGCTTCATTTGCTTGTATTCGTATACCAATGACAGAACTTTGAATCATGAATGGTTTCGGGAGAAATGAAATATTGAAGGAATGGGACACTGTTTACTCTGATAATTGAGTGTCCCAACTTGACGTGCAAAACCATTACAAGGGAATCTAAAGTGTATATTGATTTGATGACAGCTCAGTCTCAGAAATAGATCAGCTTCTGTATAGCTCCTAGCTTAGCCAGTTGCTATCTTTATAAGAAAATATTGTGAATATACCATCTTTCCCAGGATTGTTAAGAGCATGCAAAGTAATACTATTTAAACATTTTCTAGCAAAACTTCATATATAAAGCATAATGATTGAACTAAAACATATCAAGTTAAATAAATAGTAACTGTTAATTATTTTTTTGCTGTAAGTTGTTGTAGAGGCATAATCAATTACTACTACCTACATATTACTTTTAGAATAAAAAATGTTCTTGGTTTCCACTACTTTAAGAGCTTTGTATGTTAACCATGAGAAAGGGAAAGCCATCAATGCAGACCTAATTAAAGCAACCCTCTTCTCAAACACTGTAATTGGGACAGGTGTTTCCCAGAGGAGCTAGGGATCTTGTTTCCATCAGGAGCTTAGTGTGGCTAGAAATCTGAAGTTAACTATCTTTATGTATTAGCTCTGTCGTTTGAAGCACTGTAGGAGGTTCTCATCCCTTAATAAGAAATGGTATGAAATTTTAGTTATTTTCCCATAAATGGAGAGGCAATGATCAGATTTCTAGATTAAAGGCTTAAAATGTTCACTGCTGACCCACCTGCTTGCATCAGCAATGCCAGGGATCCTTTAATAAATGCCAGACATCCTTTAATAATATCAACCACCTTTGGGCATCTTCAAAAAGTCATCTAGGAAGAAATTTTATTGTCTCTCTATTTCATTCCTTAGTTTTTAAAGTTTGCAATGCAAGTATAATATATCTGCAGTAAAATATGTATAGAGAACTTAAGAGGAGTTCAATGTATTTTTATATAGATACCCACTCATATGCAATCATGCATTGTGCAGTGATGGGCCTACATGCTGAGAAATGTGTCACTGGGTGATTTTGTCATTGTGCAAACATCATAAGGTATAGTTACACAAACCTAGATGGTGTAGTCTCCTATACACTTAGGCTATAGGGCACAGAGCTGATGGTATCACAATCATATAGGTAGTCTATTCTTGACAGAGTGTTATTAAGTAGTACAAGGTACTACTTACCTCCTGAATAAAAATAAACAATACTTGGCATTGTATTATTTTCCTCTCAATCAGTAACCCACCTAGGGAAAACAATTAGGCTACTATCATCATAGGTGAATATTTATCCATTCTTGAATGTTATAAAAATATAATATTAATGAACATACATTTTTTTGTGTCTGACATCTTACAAAGGGTGAGAATTCCTTTCTTTTATTATTATGTAGTATTCTATACAGTGAAAATGCTACCATGCATTTATCTATTCCGCACTTGGTGGACATTAAGTTACTCCAAGTTTTGGCTCTTGTGAATAAAGTGCCCTGGACCTCTTGACCTCAACTGCGGTGAATGTATGTTCTCATTCTCTTGAGTACACCTGCTGAGTGTGATTACTAGAGCACCTTCACTGTCTCTAAACACAATCTTTATCACTGTGTCCAGTTTCTACAGGATACTCTGGATGCCCTCTTCAACATCATGATGGAACATTCTCAAAGTGATACATATGACATCCTCGTCTTTGATGCTTTGGTAAGACAGAGGATCATTCAACATTAATATGTTTCTCTCTCTGAAACTCTAACAAATGTACCTCTTGTGACACTTTTCATGAATTCTCTGGGCAAGCAGACCAAAGAATGAACTCCTGTTTGCTTTTATTTGCTTTGAGTTCATTTGAAAGCATGGTTAGAGTAGATAAAAAGGGAACTTTAACAGTTGATGTCAGAGTAGCATTGGTTGAAAGTAGTTGTGGGTGGCAATTAGTCCTTCCCCAGGTTGTAAAACACCCAAAATGCTTGCTAAAAAGGTCCTTTTACCTTCTTTTACCTGGTGAGTCTCCAACTCACCAAATTCATGATACTCCTCCTGCCTACCCAGAACCTTTTATAGTGGTACACCAACCAGATCTTCCCTCCTTCCATCTTTCCAAATAGTCTTGTCTTCCTCTCTCTGTTCTAACTCATATTTTACTTACCAGTGCCATGTCAAAATAACATTATAAATAAACATATCAGATTATCAGAGACTGACAGTTTTATTATGTTAACCTCTTATTTAAGTGACATATTTATTTTTAAAGAGGTTATTTGGAGAAAATTGTAACTTAATCTTGTGCTTTTTAAGAACACCTCCTCAAAAGCTAGCCCTAAAGAAAGAAGCTGTGTGACAAAAAAGGTCCTTTGATTCATAACTTAAGAAAATGTAGACCATTGCAGAACCCTCATAGATTTTCATGAAGCAGCTAAGTGTATTAAAGACTCTGGTAAGTCCTGCACTAAAGAAGACAAACATTAATGATAACCTGACCTTTTGTAAATTTGAGATTCAGTCATTCACAAGGACTTTGACAATGAATCCCTTTTATCTCTTTTCAAGCTTATTTGACCATGAATCCCTTTTGTCGTAAACCCTATAGTATACTTCATGGAAGGCTTTTTAGAAGAGCCACTATCTTTATGAACAGAACTAAAGACAAATTAATGAACTATTTCCTGAGCAAAAGATTTTGTTAGGGGTTCAGCTATGAAAAATGGGCTGTCTGCTCTGTGCCTGCCCTGAAAATACTGACTTCTTGCCTTTTTCTCAGATCTACATAATAGGACTCATTGCTGACCGGAAATTCCAGCATTTCAACACTGTTCTGGAGGCCTATATTCAACAGCATTTTAGTGCTACTTTGGCTTACAAGTAAGAAACTGTACATGTAGTGATTACTTGTTTACTTGCTCTGTCAGGGTGGCTGCATCACAAGGAACTGAATTTTTTTTTTTTTTTTTTTGATCACCAAGTTAAGCCTTTTCTGTTAAGACCCAATCTGTACTTGGGTTATTTGGAATAAGTAAAACTTATGTAAACCCATCATTTGGTAGAAGTATGTGAAAGTGTTTGATTATTCATTTAGTCAGTCAGTTATTTAAATGAGCAACTACTTGTAGTAGACATTGAAATTTAAAGGTTAGAAAGAAAGTATGTATGCCAAATAATTCAGTACAGCTTGGGTTTAGGACTGAGGATTAGTGATGGGAGATGATGCTGAAATAGTTGGTGGATGCCAGTTTGTTAAAGGGGTTTTGGAAGGCAGGTCAACTGGTTTAAAATCTACCTTGACAGTGATGAAGAAAAATGCAAAGTTTCTAGCCAAGGTGGGTTCCATGATATCAGAATAAAATTTTCTGTAGAAAGAAAAAGCTGAAAAAGATATCGCTACTCTTCTTTTGATTATCACCGGTTTTGCTGATCAACAAATTATTGATTTATTTTTCATTTATTGATTCTTTATGAGTAGAAAATATTTATTCTCTGTATTAAATATATATTTTTCATGGTGTTATTTTTATGACTGAAAATTAATGAATGGGTATAGATATTCCACCACCTTTAACCTTTGATTGAATGCCTTATAATTTACTGAGTAAACTAATTACCATACTGTGGGTTAGAAATTTATTGAGTAAACTAATTACCATACTGTGGGTTAGAAATTTATTTTGGGAATTTATTCTCTTATTTAGAAAATTGATGACAGTGCTGAAGACTTACTTGGATACCTCCAGCAGAGGGGAGCAATGTGAACCAATCCTAAGAACTCTGAAAGCTTTAGAATATGTGTTCAAGTTCATTGTTCGGTCGAGGACATTATTTTCACAGTAAGTACTTGTTATATAAGAGTGATTGACTAGCTCTGCAATTCCCCTGAGACACAATAGTCTTTGTGCCATTACAAAAACTCCTTTACAAAATTAGACAGACTTCCATTAAAAATAATTTAAAAATCCAAATTTGAGATTTACAAATAAATAATAATTGTTTCATCTAAGTTCATCTGGGGCAAAATAACTATAATATGTTGTAGAGGTATGCCTCACTAAATGGAAGTGATTTGTGATTTGAGGACCCTCTCTATTTCATCTATTGTTCTTTATTTCATTTGAGATATAGTGAAAATTTACCACTAATCTATATTCAATGAGAGAGGTGTTGGAAATGGGGAAGCAGAACACAACGAGTTTGCCAGTTACTTGGCTCTAATAGGTAATATAAGACAGATGAGCTGGTGTTTATAGTTGAACTATCTGTCCTTGAGTTCCTAGTGGCCAGCAAGTGAGCTGATGTATTAGAGCACCTTAGAGATTTGATATTTAATGATCTCATAGAGTTAGCTGCCTTTTTGATGGAGTTTAGAGATGGAGGTACTCAAGTGCAGCCTGAAGAAGAACTTACGTTCATCCTGATTATAAAACTATAAAGTTAGGCAGGAAGCTTGTGTGTATGGTCAGGTTGGTTTTGTGTGATAGAAAAGAAGATGAAACATACAGGAAATATTTTGTTATGCAAATTCTTATCCATGAAAATGAAGGTCACTCAATTCAATGGGCTTTCGGGAAAATAAGACTTTATTTTATTTCACATTATTGAAAAATCCAGGCAGTAGATTGACCTCAGGTATGGCTGGAATCAGATATTCAGTGTTACCAGATAGGCTCTCTCTCTTTAGATGTTGGCTTTGCTTTCCTTGTGTTGCTTGTCTTCTGAAGCAAGTTTCTCAGTTTGGAAGCCACTGAAAATCTCAGGCTCATATTTTACTGCTTAAGCTACCTTAGATTTCTTGTTCCAGCAAAATCCAAGAACTATCCTGAGTCATATGTTAAGGTCTTAAACAGTGTGGCTAGGGAAAGATTGTGGATTCCTCTGGAATCTTCAGCCAACTCAGATTCTTATGGTCTGGTCTTGTTTAACTGGAGAGATGAATTCCCAAAAGAAAGCTGATATTCATGATCATCATTTTGTATGTTCACATGTGACTAGCTGTATGTATGAGGGTAGATAGGCTATGAAACTTCATACTCCACAAGATATCTGAAAATGGTAACCACTTGATATTCTCCTAAAACACTCTTTGCAATTTCAGGTGATGACTAGAAAAAGAGGTAGGTGTCTTGAACTGTGCACACAGATCACAACACAGAACTCTTAGATTTGTCTAAAATGGAACTATTTCTGTTCCTCTGGTTTGTTAGTTAGTCAAGGCAGTGATGATATATAAAAGTCTTAAATATACTTCCAAGTTCAAATATATGCGTCAACTTTTTAAAATATGAAGCTGTGGGTTTTTCTAAGAGTTGAGTTTTGGAGAGTTCAAGGATTCAAACATTGTAATTTCATATTAATTGTCAAGGATACTTTATCTCCTCTTCCAAGTGAGGACTTATGATCTATAAGAATCTTCTACCCCAGTTTTTTCCTTTTGGTTTACCTCGTTTTTTTTTTTCCTTCTTTCTTCCTTCCTTCCCATATTTTCTCATTAGTCTTTGCCTCTTTCCTCTTCTGTGAAAAAGAGCTTTTGTATGTTTTTCTTTCTTTTTTCGTATTGCTTCGTCCTGCTTCAAGACTTGTTATTTTGCAGAGCTGCTAACTTTCTATTCAGTAAAAATTAAGGTTGTTGAAGTCGAAGTGACTTTTAGTTTCTTTGAAAGAACAGAGTGTTCTGTTATTCCTTGCTACATTCCCAATATACAGATAGAATATTGATACTCATAAAATATCTGTTGAATTAAGTCTATTTTGGGTACTAAGCGACTGCATTTGGTCAGAAGAGTTGTCTCCAAAGTAAGCCGGGCCTAATGTTGAATTGTTTTTCATCAGCAAATATGTAAGCTGACCTGCAAGGAGGGCCCACAATAAGGGAAGGTAGATTTTGTTTGGGTTTTTCATTTTAGAATCTTGAGTAAAAGATTTGCTCTTCATTGTTGCCTCAAGGACATTGGGAAGCAATTTAGGTAGTTCCCCATACTCAGAAATCCTTTTACTTGGAGCACCAGAAAATAGAAGGTTCAATGCTTTGAGATTTCTAAGCCAGCTGGTGGGAAATCATAATATAATTATTACTTTGGGGTCTTATTGTGTCTTGTATTGTGTTTCTGTTTCCTGTTATTCCTTTGTTCTCTTTCCTCATACGCATAATTACAATAGATCTAGCTCCCATTAGTTATTCCCTTCCCATTTTTTCTTTGCACATACTGCCCATGAGCATTTACAAGGGTTAGGGATTTTCCTGTATCAAAATGCAGGAAGTAGTTGACAAAGGAAGGAAGAGAAGTTATTAAGAATGACTGGGGTTTTTCTGTTAAGATTATGCATTTCTATCACTTAGCCAAAGAAAATTATTTTCCTGTCCCTTCATCTTATTTACTAGATCCTGTGTCAAAGTCTGGGGCAGGTGTCACTGGGCAGAATTGTAACAGAATATGAAAGAGAGTCAAGCTTCTGCATAGGGAGGCAGGTATAAAAATGTGGGAGATTCCTAAATTGTAAGGAATGTATCCCAAAGTGCTGGATGCATAAATATGACCAGTATGCACAATGCTTTTCTAGAATGACTGAGCCTCCAGGAGATATAGAACATATTAAGGGACATTCAGAATGAACTAACGTGATTATCTTTTAGGTGTGGAGCTTTACAAAACTTGCAGTGCTTATTATCCCAAAGCTTCAACAGCAGCTGAGCTGATCCCCAAGGTTTCTGAGCTGTGGGAATACTCAGAGTATAGAGTAGCCTGTACTTCCCTGACCTATATGAAGGACACCAAAGAGCTCCCTCACCTACTGACCAAACCCATAGAAATAAGACTGCAGGGCTTCTTTATGGAGGTTCTTGAAAAGAGATGCTCCAAAGCACATTGCTGCAGTAGGATCCACACCTCTTATTTGTATTCCTTGCACAGAAGGCACTGTACGATGATGGGTGTATCCATGTTCATGGTCAGTGATCACATTGGATCCACCTTGGAGGGAGTCATGTTTTTGTCCCTCTTAGTGCTTGACTTAGAGATACTGAGCCTCTTTGATCCTGAGCTTCCTCATTTACAGATGGGGATAAAGCAACTTTTAGTGTTTTGATGAGGAAGTGAGATTATATGTACAAAGTTTTCAGTGTCATACGTGGTGTTTATTTCTTAAATGTAATGCTTGTTAGCTGTTACCACATTCCTCTCTAGGAGTCAACAAGGGTGCTTGTTTCAAAAACTCCTATTTAAATTCCTAAGAGGAAGTTCTGGTATCTTGATTCATGCTATCCTAAACATTTTTTTCTTGCTATTTATTATTATTTAAGAGGAGGAGGTAATTTTACCAGATGCCTGTGCTTTTGGGGGATTGCAATGACCCCATGAATCCACCTTGGTCTGTTGCTGGCCCATTGAGTGGCCCTGCTTATTTTTGCTACCCCTCTTCCCCTGTTTGTGTCCTCTGGCCCTCTTGACCTGAGCAACCTGTTTCTTGCTTGCTTTGCCTGTCTTTCCTTTTGGATCATGTCTTCTGTTTTTGTTACAGATCTGTTTGTTCAGTTCTTGTTTCCTCCTCCATGTAGTCCCAGTCTCCTGGGTGTGCTCTGCCATCCACAGACTCCTCCTTCCCTACCCTCACTTCCACCCCTTTTTCTTGAGAGAGGCCATTAGTTCTACATTTAAAGGCCCAGTCTTTGCAAGTTGGCTACTTTAGGCTTGGAATTTTGTTTTTAATCCTACCGCCACCATTTGCTAATATTTAAGACCACAAGCAAATGATTTTTGTCTACCTATAGTACAGTTTCCTGGTACTTAAAACTGGCATATTTGTAAAAACTCTTGCAGTGTTGTCAGGCAGACTAAATGAACTAATGGAATTTAGGTGTGTTAGCACACAGCCTGTCATCTAACAAATGCCTGGGTTTTGTTATTACCTGCTAAGTACATTGTATGCATTATCTCCATTGGTCAGAAGAGCCTATTGAAGAAGCTGTGCCTGAATTTATTTCTTCCTATTTCTCACTTGCTCTGAGCCAGCCACACAGGCCCCTCACTAGGAATGAAGCCCTTGACTTAGAGCTTTCGTACTCTGCCTTGTATTTTTTTTGCTCACTATCTTGCTGTTTCCACATTTTTACTTAAATATCTCCTTTTCTGTTTTACTTAGAAATCTAAAATTGCAACCCCTACCTCTAGCATTCTGATTCCCTCTCTTTTTATTTCACCTTCCTTCTCCATATAGCTAGTTACATGTGAATGTACTATGTAATACTTAACTTTGCTTTTGTTTACTGCCTTCTTCTTGCTTGAATGCCAGCTCCAGTCCTTGGCTGTTCCCTGATGTAGCTCAAGCACTGAGTACCTGGCATGCAGTAGGCACTTGCTCACTGTGAGGGAGGACACCATGTCCATCCCCCTTGCACAGGTAGGAAGCTGAGGCTTAGACTCAGACTTGAAGATCACACAGCTAAGAATTTACGAGCAAATCTTCTCAATCTACCTCATTGATTAAGCAAATGTAAGAACGGTATCCTTTTTTGGCCATGAATTGTGAGATGTGGTTAGCCAAGAGGATGGCTTGTTCTGAGGAGAGTAACTTTCACCAGAGGGTCAGTTATTGGGTGTTGGTGGAACTGCTCAGAGCATGAGGCTGCATGTGGAGGTACTAGTTTGCATGGTACCATCCCTAAATACAGTAGGATTTCAGAAAAGAAAATATGACTTAGAACATAAATTGTCATAAAAGGCTTCCTCACCATGGCAAAGCTGTCCAGGCAACCATACCTTTATCAGCACTTCATCCTCCCAAAGAATGAATAAACAAATGTCATCTCCAGACCAGTCCAGGGAAGCCCTCATTCCTTAGAAACAAGCACTAATCAGGAAAGAGAAATGCTCTCAGCATCCTGTTAGGAACAGCAGCACCTAGGAGTCATTCTGCTCCCCATCCTTACCTGAAGGACATAGCAGACAGCCTTGGTCTGTGTTTGTTGTTGTCTGCCCTTATGCTGCCTCTCCATTAACATAGGCACTAAAGTAGCACACAGTTTACACTGGGGGGGGCATCCTGTTCAGTCTTACTTTACTGGGGATCAGTAATACATTCTTGCCCTTTCTCTAATTGTCTTTATCATCAGATGAGCTGATCCTCTTTTGCCTTTTTATTTTGCATCTTACTTTATGCCCCCTACCTTCCTTTCCAGTCCCTGCCTCACCCTCCCATCAGTTAGTATCTTTTCACATAAATATTATAGACTGCTTCACCCTCCAGGTTCTGAATATGTTAGGTAGGAATATTATCTGAATAGGGCACACTCAGCATGGCCTGTAGTGGGATATAATACATAAGCTTCTGCCTTTCTAAACAAATATGGCTTTAACTTGAAGGCACTTGCCAGTATGATTTGTTTTTATTGCTTATGTATGGATAAATATTAAAATGTAATCAGCTGTTTATGTGAAGTTTGGGCTGGTATGCCCATCACATTGCTATTCCTGTTTCTCCCATGTGTAATTTGTTTGCATGTTAATGCCATTTATTCCTATGTAAACCTCTGGTTTTAGTTTTGAAGATAATTTTACTTTTTGATGACAGTAATGGCTCAGTAAACTGCACAATGGTAGTTAATGGAATTATTCTATGATAACATTAACTTGGCATCAGATCAGAATGGAAGAGGAAACTGTCATCAAAAGGATATTGTTAAGCAGTTACTTCCCTTTAATTTGTTATCAATTTTATGTGTTGCTTTAGTGCAGAGGGAGCTAACAGCCCATTTCTTACAAACATGTGTGAAAGTGTTTGGTAAACCATTAAGTTGCCATTATTATAATATGAAATAGTACATATACACATACATTTGAAAAGTCCTCTGTTCTCTTTGCATATGGAAATATTTATAAATTTTCATTGAAGACATGTTATATGCTAAGAACTTGTTAAGTACAGGGGACTCTGAAATTAGTGTTGTACTTTCTTAAGGGGCTAAGACAGACATGCAATCAAATCATAGTTCACTGAAATAAGCAATGAGATATAGGAAGCAACAGTGGGGTTCTGTAAATGGTTCCTAAGGAGCAGACAGGTTTGAATGACAAGCTACTGTGAGAGAATCAGCAATTCTTCTCAGAGGAGCTGTGTTTTAAATTATACATTGAAAGGTATTTAAGAACCAGCCTATGGGAAAAAAGAGGGCCATGAATTAATTAATCCCAAGTAGTGGGAACATCTGTAATAGTACTTTCACTTACTCTGGCTACTCTACTCCTAAGTGACACCTATGAATCGCTTCTTTATGCTTGGCCCCATATCACTTTTTTACTGTAACTCACTTAATGAGCAAAACAACCTTACTAATAAAAGGTATAATTATATTCATTTTGCAGAAGGAGAAATTAAGGGCCAGAAAAGTGTGAAAATGAATTAAGCTAGTGTTGGCAGGGAAGAAACCAACACCAAAGCCAAGATCTGTGTACTATACTAAGCCCATCAATAACGGACCATGTTTGTGGAGAAAAGAGGCTCATAGGTTAGGTGGTGGTGATGGACAATACAGCTGTGAGGTAGGTTGAAGTTTAATTGTAAAACATCTTGAATGACAGACCAAAGAGTGTGATGTCACTCTTTAGGCTGGGGGAGATTGGCATAGATGCTGCCGCCCTCCATCTCACAGCTTGGAGTGAGTACCCCAGTGGAGTATGGACTAACCTGCTGGACTCAGGTCAAAATATTAAAATTTCTCCATTTTCCCTCAAGATGAAGAAATTAAATTTTATAAACATTTAACTTAGAATATTACATGGATACAATCTGGTAAAAAAAATAATCATCTCTTGGGAATTGTACTTATAATTTTTTTTTCCATAGGAATAGTTTGGAAATCCTTGTTTTTGGCAACAGTAGTCATTGAAGTGCTAAAGCAGGGGATTTACATGATCAAGTTCATGTTTTAGATGGGTGACTACAGAAGTAAAGTTAGTGTGGGAAAGATAGTTCAGAGAAGGGAAATACTGGATGCAGAAGATCAATAATAGAACTATTGCAGCATTCTAGGCAAGAGAAAGTTTCAGTGGTTTGGTAAGATAGGGAATTGCAGAACCATTGAATGTTAGAGTGAAACTGAAGTGCCAAATAAGCTTATATGAAGTTAAACTGTTGCCCATTTGTTCACACCTTGCTGGTCAGCATCATATAGACAAGAAGTAGGTTTGTAGGGAGGAAGATGTGTTTTTCTTTGGGATGTGTAAACTTTAAGGTGTGTGTTGACACATATGTAGATAGAAATGTAGCAGAAAGTTAGATAAAGATTTGAGTTCTTGGGAGTGGAGAATAGAGATAGAATTTTAGCATGAATCAATCAAAGAGGAACTTAAGCTACCGCATAGGGTGAACAATGCTACAAAACTCAAGATGAGACCCTAGAGGCTACCATGTTGAAGAGAAGGATGAGGAAAGAGTCCCTGGGAACCCTCTCTAGGCAAGAGAAAGTTTCAATGGTTTGGGGAAGAAGATAAGGGATTTCCAGAACTGATTGAATGTTGGAGTGAAACTGAAGTGCAGGAAAGGAAGCAGAAAGGATTGACACTCCAGAAATCAGGAAAGGGAGCATTTTAAGGAGACAAAACAGACAATATCAACTGCTACAGTGAGGTCATAAGGACTGAACACTGATCAGAACCATGATGTTTTGCAAATAGGAGGTCTTTAGAGATTAAGCTAAGCCTTTTCAGAGAGTAGAGTCTTTCCTGATACCCAATCTGGAGGCTGAGGGAAGTGGGTAGTGGGTAGGAAGCAGAGGGATAGAGCTTTGAGGTACAATTTCCAGCCATCTGCCTGTTAATTACCTACATTGTGAATTTTGCTTTTTCAGGGCATAATTCTAGACTGGCTTCCTCCTGCAGCCCTTTAGAGGCTGGGTAAACTCTTTGGCAAGGATATAATACTCCATACACAGCAAATTATAAGACACTGTTTTTGTCTGCTTCCATTGTCCCTTTTAAATGTCTTAATCTTGCAGAACAAGACTATCTGTGCTGTAGATAGTTAAGGGGAAAGTCATGGAGGACAGGAGATATTCATTCTTTCAGGTTGAAGTAGTAGACAATTTCCTTTTCTTGTTAACTCCTTGTTAGAAGCTGGAAGCAGGCTTGCTGGCAAAATCTTTGCCTTCACACACACACATACACACACACACACACAAGAGTCTGTTTCTGTCAAATGCTGAGGCTGACAGTTCCTCAGAGAATGACTTGGGAGGGAAATCAATTTACTGAATAAATATGTAAATTTAGGAAATGTGTTTTCAAACCCCCTGTAACTAAATATGAACATGCAGAATAATAAAGGGTCTAGCTCGCCCGAGGGGTGAAATACACCCAGCTAACATCATTGTCAGGAACGCGGACTGAATCAGGATGACTAGATGTACTCTGTGATCCACTTCAAATGCACTTGAGGCAGGCATCATCCCAAAGCAGAATTTGTTTCCTTAATAGGAAATAATATATTGCTCAGCTGTTGGGCTTATAGCTTATTGTGTTCTGTGGTGGATGGAAAATTGAAAAGGGCTTAGTTATTAGACTCATATGGTTACTGTCCTTCAATTTACTCTCTTAATGTAGTTGGCAGGAAAGACACATTAACTCATTCATTCAGTCAATACACATTCTTAAGTTTTACTATATGGCCAAGTTCTATGCCAATATGCTGAAGTGAATGAGACAGATGTAGCCCTACCCTCATAAAATTGGGGGTTGAGGTGGGGGGTGGTGCAAAAAGTAAGCAAACCAACTTACCAATCTGTGACAAATGCCAGTGAGTTGCAACTGGTCAAGAGAGGTGGTGCAGCATAGAGGTGAAGAATCCCTGTCACTGTGTAGCCTGTGTCAGAAAACTTTATCTTTGTGCTTAGCTTCCACCTATAAAGTGGGAATTCTTCACTGTGTTATAAGGGAGGAGAAGTCAAGCTCTCAAATAAGGAGCACTTTAAATTTTCACATAGTGGGATTAATGTGGCTGAAATGGAATGAGCAAAGAAGAACTGGAGAAAGATGAATTTAGAGAGCTAGGCAGAGGCCACCATACAGAGTTTATTCTCTGTGTACTGCAAAGTCCTCAGGAGGCATCTAACGGAACAGATTTGCACATCAGGCAGCATGCTGACACTCAGATGGCAACGAGAGTTTGTCATGTACCATGAGAATTGATGGGTGGCAGCTGCTTGGCCCCTTGTTGAAGAGGACACTGAGACTGTATTTATAGCAGTCATAGGGAGCTATGACTAAGTAGTGATACCTGGATTGAACCTCTGTGAGAAGTGACTTAATGGTTCATCTCTGTGTTAATTACACAATCCTGGGCAGCAGTAAAGAACTGAGTTCAAGCAGAGTGCCAGTTGTCCTGTAACAGTTTTGTGCTTTATATACATTAATTCGATACTTAAAACTAGTGTGTAGTTTCAAAGAGATTGATGCTCTCCTAGGTTCACTGCAGCACTATTTACAATAGCCAAGTGATGGAAATAACTTAAGTGCCCAATGATAAAGATGTAGACTAAGATGCAGTGTATGTACATGATGGACTATTATTCAGCTATATAAAGAAAGATGGGGCCCTCTTTGATGGCACAACGGGTTAAATCACAGAACCACAAAGCTACTACAGTAAGAGTTCAATCCCTGGCCAGGTGGGTAACCACATGGCAAAACAGACTTCTCCTGTCTCTCCCTCTCCTCTCCTCAGTAGTGTACTTCGTCAATCCGTCTGTTCTGCTCTCGACTCAGTTTCTGGTGAAACCTCTCATCGCCCTGTACCTCTGGTTTGTACCCCAGTTCTGTATGCATAAATAAATATCTTTAAAAAATAGATGAACTCCCACTTTACAACTATGTAGATGAACTGAAGGGGATTATTCCAAGAAACAAGTTAGAGGGAGAAGAGAATTATTGGATGATTTCACTCACATGTAGAATATAGAGAAACAAAACAAAGGAACTGATAAAAGTAAACTAAACAAGCCCTAGAAATCTGATTGTAGAACTGAGGCTACTGGGATTGGAGGTCAGGGGATGGGGGGAGAAAGATGGAAGGTAGGGGGTGGAAAAAAAGAGTAAGGTGACCCAGTGGTCTATAGTAAAGGGATATGGGTGCTATAGTTTTAGATGAAGCATGATGGTATACATCTGACAAGATGTGAACCTGTTTTCCTGAATTATATAATGTGTTGTCAACCAATACTACCTCAATAATAGGAAAACAAAGAAAGAGGAGGAGGAGAAAGAGGAAGAGATCATAAAGAAATGGTTAGGGTGAAGGTTAGATTTAGATTAGTTCTTTTCTCTTTTACAGAAATATTGCCTAAGGCTTATTATGTGCAAAATATTTGCAGCAAAGTTCCCTATGGTGAAACTATTTAAATGCAAAGCTATGCTTAAACCCAGGCTGGGAGTCTTCTGATTCTTTGGCTACCAGGTTTTCACAAACAGAGTGAGATTCTAACCATTTCCTTGTTTGACCACTGCTAGTAAACTTATTGTTAGTATCTATTGTAATTGTTGTTTGAGGGGTAGAGATTTTTGTGATCCTTTTATGCACCACTGTCTAACAGGAACATGAAAACAACGTCTGTCTTCATAGAGCTTATGTTCCAGTGGTGAGAGATAAACAAATGATTTCAAAGTATTTTAACAAAAATAAAATACAGTGAAAATAAAAAGAAAATTGGTCGAATAATTAGAATTTAAAATTGAAAATAAAATTTAAAAGTATGCTAATTTGGTGACCTCATATAAGACAGTAAGACAAAATTACCCATTCTTTAAGTGCATTAGCAGACAGACATAACCTCTGCTTCCTTAACTGATTGAGTAATGCTTTTATTTTTCTTGCAATTTCTCAATTCTGGTCAGCATTATTGTTTGATAATCACAACACTTACTATTTTTAAAACCATGTATTGTTGTGTCAGCAACACAACGCTGTCAAAAAATAGGAGTTATGGAGCAGGCTGTACAAGTCAGGATGCTGCTAAAAGCAAAATCCTGGCCTTTTTATTGATAGAATAATCATGCAGCATCAATTACACAAGGCAGGAGAACAAAGTGAAACGGTGGGTGAAAACTGAAAATGTGCTTCTGTCATCTAGGCCTTCATCAGGGAGGTGAGTCTGCTGACCAGGTATTTTTTTTATCCACTTGATAACCTGGTATTGTAATGGAAACCATACCTTAGACCCCCACACGTGTTTACAATCTTCTCAGCAAGGCATACTACTTATTAGTCTCTGGAACACTAGGTCATACATTAGTCAACTGGCCTCCCTCAGTGAACTAGCCCATTTGCTCCAGGGAGATCAAGCTTCCCTCCTGCTCTTGGTTAATTTGAAAGGAGTTTTGTGGGGTCTGGTATACTATATTCTTTTAGGTCAGATAACTGGCTGTTCTAACCTTGTACTGGAATGCAGAACAGCATCTGACAAAGATGGCAGTTGAGCAGACCTTTTAAGTGTAGCAGACCCACAATGTCTATTTTGCCCATCATGAGTTTTTTTTTTTTTTTTAAAGTTTTATTTTTTTTTTTAAGATTTATTTATTTATGCATACAGAACTGGGGTACAGGCTAGAGGTGCAGGGACCGTGAGAGGATTCACCAGAGACTACAGAGTGGGGAGCAGAACAGGCAGATCATCTAAGTACACCGCTGAGGGGAGCAGTGGGTAGGTCAGGAGAGGTCTGCTGAGCCATGTGGTCATTTCTGGGGTAGACAGGGATCGAGCTCATGGGGAAGTGGCTTTTACTGCTGTGCTTTATCCCACTGTGCCACCAGGGAGGGCCCATCATGAGTTTTTAAGTGCAGGTTTGTTTTTTTGTTTGTTTGGTTGGTTTGGTTTGGTTTGGTTTTTTAGTGTATGGTCATAGTCACTTCTCAATTTATCTGTTAACATGTGGATCTAAAACTCATGTTACAGAAGTAGCAGATAGCTCAATCATTTGATTTGAGGTGACTACTCATGTGTGAGTGAAATCTCAGAAGAACGTTCTTTCAAATAACAATTTGCTGGGCTAATTTTCATCATTAATTATTATTTCTTGCTTTCCTATCAAATAGACATTCTGGAGAAGGGTCTACTTGAGGTCTTGGTTATAATAGGGGTAATAAAATTGAAGAGATTCCCAGCATCAAATATATTTTGTGAATAATCCACAGGTGATAACATTATTTTGTCTACAATCAGTCATCTCAGAAAGATTGAGTCACACCATTTTATACTGCAATATATCTTTTTTCCTCAAAATATTTTCTTCCTTTGCCTAGTACTCCCTTCCTATGTCTCATACTTCCCAGATCCTTGGTCTATACCTCCTTTCACTCAATTTCCCTTTCATAGGTGAAAAAAATTATAGCCATTACTTTTGAAAACTTTCTGAAAACTCAGAAATTTAGCCTGACCTGTCACCAAGGGCTATCTGTGTGTTCAATCATTTACTTGCTATTTTCATCTTTCTTGTCTTGAAGGCAGTTCAAAGTTAGTGAAGTCAGAACCAAAGTCATGATGTCTTGCATCTCACTGACCCACCTCCCAATAAGATACACAAAAAAAGGAAGGTTGGGTTTGCTTTTGATACCTCATTCTCTGATTCTTCCCAGTTGCAACCTTTTCTTCTTTTACCTGTGTCTCCAATCTTTTAGTCCTTACTACCAATTTCCTACGTCAGTATTGAATAAAAGTGATGATATCCCCCATATATATATATATATACCCCATATATACATATATATAATTATATATACCCCATATATATAATTGTACATATATATGTATATATAAATCTAATTCATCATATATATATGAGTTAGAGTTTTAAAATCCAGTGCTTTTTATCAGTTTAAAGAAATTAATATATATTATTTGATAATAATGTTCATCATGAAATAATACTAGATTTTATTGTAATTACTGATGTTTTGAATTTACTTCTTTCATCTTAGCATTTTCTCTACTATCCTAAATTTTCTGTCCTTTATTTCTTTTTTAATTTCCTTCTTTTTATTGTTTTTAATTTTCTTCCTTGCTTTTCCCCTTAACTAGTTTGAAAGTTACAGTTTTTATTCGATTCTATTAATTGCTACTAAGACATTCTATCATATATATTTAACTTAATAATAACATCTAGACCTAATATTTCTATAGTACCTCACATAATAAAAGGATTTGAGATTGTTGTTCCTTCACTCTTAAATTTTGTACTAGAGTTGTCCAGTATTTTAGTTTTACATTTTTTAGTAATTACACAAATCAGACAGTATTTTTCTTTTAAACATCCACATTGTTTATATATTTCTATCAGCAAAACTTCATCAATACTACTGTTATATACTTGGCAATGGTTAAGATGCTAGGTTTTGCTTTTTATCATCTAAAAATAACTGTTGACTCATGTCACCTTTGTCCTTCCATATATATATATATTTATGAAAATGAATCTTTTGTAATTAATCCTAGAAAATTTTGTTGAAAAAAAATCATGCAAGCTTAGTTACTCTGACTTTATTTGGAACATTGGAAAAAGGTTTTCCTGAATAGAGATTACTGGCTTTTTTCTTTTTTTTTACTATCATCTGTTGTTAAGATCAGCTGTCAGTCTTACTGTTAATCCTTTATAAACATACTGTTTTTTTTTTTTCCTTCTCCTTGACAGCTTTTAAGATCATCTCTTTGTCTTCGATGTCCTGAGTTTTACTATGATATACTTAGGTGTGATTTTGTTTATATAGGTAGAAATCAGTTTTCTTAGGTTTGGAGCTTGAAATTTTTAGTACTGATTCCAAAATAATTCTCATTCATTTTTCTTAT
>NW_004567109.1:56716595-56805583 GCF_000260355.1 Condylura cristata
GAGAGGGTTCACCAGAGACAGAGTGGGGAGCAGAATAGGCAGATTGTTGAAGTACACTACTGAGGGGAGCAGTGGGCAGGTCAGGAGAGGTCTGCCACACCATGTGGTCACCTCCAGGGTAAGGGATTGAACTCATGTTGAAGTGGCTTTAGCTTCTTACTGCTGTGCTTTAACCCACTGCGCCACCAGGGAGGACCCTTCTCTGCATATATTTTTATTATTTCTTTGAAATGTCAATTAATGTATGCTGGAGTGCATAATATCCTCCATATCTCATAAACTCTCATTTTCTGTCTCTTGGATTTAATGTAATTTTTGGAGATGAGTTTGGAATGTTGGGTCTTTGGGTTGACTCTGGGAACGGTTTCACCAGAGCACACCTTTTCAGCAGCATGTGGAAAGTTTCTCCATAACACAGAGAAGTTAGTTATATATAAAGAGCAGGTTTATTAGGAAAGGGGACAGGGAAGAGAAGGACACTTGCATAGACATAGGTGGGCAGAAGAGCTGCCCGAAGGGACAGGTTTGATGAGAGAGACCTGCATGGTTGCAAATGGGCAGCCTTGAGGACAGCAGCCTCTGCTGAGGGAGGTTAAGGAGGAAATGTCCTGACAGACAGGTCACAGGCAGGAAGGAAGCTGCAGTCCTTCAGAGGGAGAGAGTTGGTAGAAAGAAGCACCTGCATAGTCATAAGTGGGCAGAAATACTGCTGCCCCAGCCAGTGCAGACTGCACAGATATACACTCTTTCTCTCTGGGAGGGTCTCACTTCTTGTGAGCCTAGTTTTGTTGCTAATTTGGATAAGTATGTAGAATTTGAAAGGGGACTGAAGTTCAGTGGGCTCAATCTCCATATCTTTATTGTCCTGTGCTCCTGACAGTCCCTAAAGCAGTATGATATCTGCTTGGATCTTATGCTTTGTAATCCAGGCATGGTGCCTAATAATCTTAGTTCCTATAGTTGGGTTAATGACTGTGTTATTTCCTCTTACTCCCCACCCACCCCCGCCCCAATTCTGCTCTTGGCATTGTGTGAGCCAGATTTTTGGTCTTATGGTGCCTCCTCTCCAGTTTCCCCATCTTCTCCTCCATCAGGTTCATTCTGGCTAATTATTTTTAATCTATTTTTCAACTGGCCAACTTTTCTCCTTAACTATGTTTAATATGCTATTTAACTCACTGAATTTTTGTTTTAGTATATTATTTATTTGCAGAAATTCCATAATTCTTCAAATATGATTTTTCATTTTTATTATGCTTTGTTTATTGATTTTTGTATACTTTATTATTCTAATAGGAGTTCTTTGTGAGGCTGATTCTGCTGTCTAGATTCCTTATGCATTTTGTTTTTATTATTTTATAAAGTTAATTTTCCTTGGAACTTTATCATTTATATACTTTTCATGCTGAATTAAGGATTTTATTTTCCTCAAGAAAATCAGATTTCCTTCTGTTGTTCATCTTGGTGTGAACCAAAGAATTATTTTTAAATTGAAATTTCTGCTTTTAATTCAAGCAAGAAACATGGGGAAATGAACAAAAAAATATACAAACAACAAACAATAGTAAAACAACTCTGGGTGAGGACTGGCATTGGTTAAGGATTCTTAATGGAGATGTTTTTTCATTCTCTACTTTTTCCCTTCATGTAATACACCCCTTTACAAATAAAGCATATCAGGATTGATCTCATTCCTTCTATTTTCCAAGCAATGATCAAAATAGAAGCCTCAGGACACTAGGGTTGGGCAACTGCCTTCAGGGAAAAATCTGGCTTTATTGCTCTGTGACTTCTAGAATCTCTGTGGATTTTTCACTTTCTAGATAATTCACTGACTCATTTTGAAGACTCATCTTTGGTAGTTATTTCTACTGAGAGATTTTTCCATGCTATTTTATCTATTACACTGCTAGAAATATAAATCTTTAAGTTGTACTGCAGAAAGAGTGGCCATTCTGCAGTTTGAATATGATCTGGGTGCTCTTAAAGTCTTCTCTTCTTTTTACTCTTGCAGGAAGAAAAAAAATTATGTGTCCTGGAAGGGTCTATAGGTCCAATCTCAGGCTGCCCTTTGAGTCTCTTTCTACCTGCCTCATCAGGGTTTTCTCCACTCTGGATTTGGTGGTCTTCATTTAGTTCCCCTGACTACCAAGTTCCCTCTGCTGCAAAACCTGTGTGCTTGCTATTCTTGGGGGCCAAATGCCTTTTCCCCTCTTTTTCTTCTAGTTTTCTCTATTCACTGTTCTGTGTCACCTCAAGCATCACTTTTCCTGCATTATTTGCCTAAGTTAAATCTTTAAGTTCTCATTGCCCTTTTATTTTGTCTTTCAAGTATGTTTTATAAGCACTATATTGAGTACTCCCTCTGTGCTTATAGTAATTGCTAGCTGATGCCCAAAAAATAATTTTAGCTGAATAAATTATCTGATGGAAACTTTAAGCATACAAAACCTGGTAAAATTGTCCTTTAAACTAAGTATTCCATTGTTAGTTAGTTGTTCCTTCTCTGCCCCTAGTGGTTTGTTTTCATGGGGTCACTAATTGCTCTGTCTGAATTTGGTCTTAAATTGGATAAACAATTTGCTGACTAAAATGAAGTCCTGGATTTTAAAACTCACCTCTGTGGGCCATGCATAATCTTTCTTCCTTGTTCAACATTTCCTTCTCTGATATGATTTAATGTAATATTGTATAGTCTATGTAATATATAAAATAACATATAAGTATACATATGCAGTAACTACCATTATAATAAGTATTTCTCCTAAGCCCTAGAAACTAAAACATGTTGTGGATCCTATGCTGATCTACCCTGCAGCCTTTGCTATGCACAGAACATACCCACATTTGTCACTTGGGGTTTTGCTATTTTCCCAGAGGTATCCCTAGGGAGGAAGAATTCATTTCTTGTATCTAGTTCACAGGTGATCTTAGGAACTGAAAATCTAAATACAGCAATTTTCAGTACACAGCTTACAACATTTAAAAAATTTCTCTGGTAGTTTATGACTTTTAAAAGACCTGTGAGCATTTACCTTCAGCACTAACACATTTAATACTTGTTCCATTTGCACTGGGCCCATGACTTGATTCTTATTTTCCAACACTTGAGCTGATAGTGAAAGTTTCTATCTAATTGAAATGTTTGTCTAGTGACATAGATTGGTTTACATTAGCGATGAAGTGCTTATCCAACAAATATTGAATAACCCCTAGGCCACTCTGCTAGGCACTAGGAATAGCAATGAATTGGACAGATTCAGGCATAGTCTTCGTGGGAAATTTAATCTAGCTAAAAAAGGGAGTCATTCGGCAGATATACATATATATTAAGTGCCTGTGAAATCAAGATGAGGTGCTCTGAGAGCACATAATATAGTATATGAATAATCATATATATGAAATATATAACATATATAGTATAATATATACTCAAATCTCATCATGCGGCTAGGGAGGCATCTAAAGACACTCTAAACTGAGATTTGAATAATGAATAAGGATTGGTAGGTAAAGGGGAGGAAGGTAATATGTGAAACAAAAGCTGGAAGGAGGTCCCTAAGATTGTTGGGGACTCTATAGAACTATGGGAAAACCAGGGTATCTGGAGTTCATTGATGATGGGGAGGTATAGAGTATCAAGGATAGGAAGAGGCAGACCTTGCAGAGCTTTGAAGGTCAGGCCTTGGCATTGAAACATTATCCTGAAGGAAATAAAGAGCTATTAAAGGATTTTAGACAGGAGAATGATAGGATGACGTTTGTATATTTAGCAGTCCCTTTGACATTGTGTAGAAAATGGATCCAAAGGAAAGAATGAAAGAAGGGAGCTGGGTTCAGAGATCTCTACAGGAAAGAAGTAATGGTTATTCTTACAAATGCTGTGCTAATACTGATGAGAATGGAGGCTAGCGAATGGCTTTGGTGACTACAGTTAACAATACTGTATGATATACTTGTAAGTTGATTAGAGTAGATCTTAAATACTCTCACCACACATACAGAATTGTAATTACTGAGGTGACATAGATGCTAACTAATCTTGTGTTATTCATGTTGTACTCTTTATATGTATCAACTCATCACTGCACACCTTTAGTTTATACAATGTTATATGTCAAATCTATTGCAATAAAACTGGAAGAAATGATTTTGGAAGGTAGAACTAATGGAACTTGATGATCAAATGGATTTCAAGCTCTTCAGAATCAACCACTACATGCTTTCGGGCTTTAACTTGAGCTCCTATGGGGCCACATGCTGAGTGCGGGAACTCTGGATGGGCTTGATTATAGATAATCAGCATGTCTATTGGACTCTAGGGCTACAGAAGCAAGTGAAGATTCCTGATGGATTCCCTTCATGGTGATGTGATTCACTAGAGAGGAGAGAAACAGCCTCTAGAATGGAGTTGCCTGCTAAAGGTCATGACACAGTATTGCTATGTATGTGTTAGAATTCAGTTGCTATGTATGTGTGGGATCCATCTGCTGCACTGCCTCTGCTGGCAGCTTCTGTCCCTGAGACACCCTACTGCTCAAAGGGACCTCCAGTAATGCAAACTTAGTGTGTTCAAATTTGACACTCCCTCAGGTGTTTCTAGATTTCAAAACAAGGGAGTTTTACTGCACATGTGTTTTTTAAAATCAGTAACATTTGTAAAGAAAACGTTAAAAATTCGACTTAACTCCATGCACCAAATGTCAAGGTACTCAGTAGAACAGAGCAGAAGTCTGGGGTTAATTATCTTTCTCATAAAGTCACAGATAGAAAGGACAAAGTTCAGATGCTCTTGGTATGACCACAGTTTAGAGTAATAATAACTTGACATTTCTTAAGCAATTGTCATTCAAGTTGCAGTCAGTGCCAGAAACCAGGAGCTAGGTGTAAGACCATCATTTCCATTCTTGTGATTGTCCAGGGAAATATGTCTTCAGTTGTATGACCTTGAGCTAGATTCCTTAAGTAAAACCCTATTTCCCATAGTGAGAATAAGAGAATTCAGGAAAGGCTTTGGGAAAAAGGATTGTTATAGTAAGGAGTTGGAGGGCAAGAAACAGTTATCCCCTCAAAATAGTTGATACATCTTTTTTATAATTAAATGCAATATTTTCTTGCCTAAAAATCAGAATACAGTATAAAAGTATGTAATGGTACTATTGATCTACATAAGCCCTTTTCTGAGAGGTAATAAAATGGTCAAATTATTGTATAGTTTTCCAGATTATACAGGGTGTTTAATTATTCTACAGCTTATTTTTTCTCTCACTCAAAAAATTAAAGGAAGAAATTGTAAGAGAAAGAAATTGTAAGAGAAATTGTAAGCAGTCAACACCCAATTTCTTCTTGATAACCAACTAGTCCTGAAAAGAAAAAACCTGGGAGTGTTCTGCTAGATATCAGTTTCCTTTTCAAGTAGATGACGCAATCTAGACTTTTCTCTGTACGTCTCAGAACTATGAAAGTGTGTGTGTGTTTCTATTCTTAGGAACATTGTTTTGGTAACGCTCAATTTCTAATTATATTGAGAGAAAAAACTCTGAATACCATTTTTCATGCTAATAGAGAAATTTACTTAAGTGCAGAATCATGCAACTTAGTTCTTGCCAAATTACATAAAGACTGCAGCTCCTCTCAATAGAATGAAGAATAGCATAGAGCACACATCATACTCTATTCATAACTTAGAGTTCTTTTCAAGGCTTTTGCCTGCATCTTATTACCTACTTACTATTAATTTATTACACAGGGTTGCCATATTTTCCAAGTAAAGTGAATGTTTTAGATAGATTGTTTTTCTTTCATTTCTTCCATAATGTTAACTTCATTCTTTTTTATTTAGACTGTTTACAATTCCACCTGAGGCAGTTTTTCTTCAATGATTGCAATCACTTTTCTCATTCATTCTAGACACTTTCCAAACAGGATCCCCACATGTTGAATTTGTCTTTTTCCCCCCTCTGATCTATGAGTCATTCTTTCCTGGGTTGATTTATAGGACAAGACTGTTTAGGGAAACTTCTTTGGAATTTGCTCTAAGGGTTGATCCCTCCTCGAAAATCAGATTCTAGAAAAGGAATGACTAAAGTAAAAATAATTTTGTTACTGACAAAAGGATTGTTAGGTACCAGGAGCTGGCATGAGCTCTGACTATAAGTCCTTTTGTTATTCAATTAAATGAAGTCTGCCTGGAGTTCTCTCTGGACACAAGGTCTGCTTGATAATTCTCAGGCCATGGTATAGTTACCATAGCCTTTTCTTATATAGCTTTACTTTTGTCCTTCTGGGGGAAAAAAAAAAAAAAACTTGCTTGACATTTTAACTTTGTTACTCTTCAAAAGAGAATATCTGACCATTATTGAGGGGGACAGCTTCTTTCAGGCTCATTGTGTTAAGGGGTAGGGTGTCCTAAGGGAACTCTGCAGAGTCTTGTGGACTCCACCATCGACTCCAGCTTTCTGGACTCCACCCCCTACTTCAGTGATTGGAAACTACAACTCTCAGCAGTACCAGGGAGAGAACTGAGAGGACCCAAGGGCGGAGCTAAGCAGGCCTTCTGGGACATTGGGGCTTCTGGGACATTGGGGGATAAATAGGGTACCATTGTGTCTCTCGCTAGCTCGCTCGGGAAACGACTCTCCAGACAGCATGGCTCCAGGCTTTCAGTTAGTTTGTTACCAGAGCTCCAAGTCAGCCCAGCTGGTAAGCTATTCCAACAACTGGAATATTTCCCCCTTTTTTTTCCCCTTTTGTAAATAAACCATTTATTGACCCTTTTGTATGTGCCTGCAGTACAACTAAATTTTAAGTGTGTGGGTGAGGCTGCACCGACAGGTGGCCCAGTTCACACTGGGGTGCCCTGTAACAATTGCCCTGAAGTTCTGTGTCTTGATCTGGAATTTTAATTTCCTTTCAAGTCCATACACCTTGATAGTGGGGGGGGGGGGCTGGTGACAATGATCATGCAAGAAAGATGTGAGTCCGGCAATCCTCTCTTTAATGAGCCTTTCCCAGCCTTGCTTTGGCTTAAATATGCCTGCTGAATGTACTGAAGATTTTCTTTCTATAAGTAAGATCAGTCATTAAAAGGGCAGTTTTCATACAGATTCAACCTCTTATCTGTTTACAATTACCCCCCCACCCCAATGTTTGAGTAGAAGAAGGGTAGAGAGGTACCTGGGATCTGGTCTTAGAATGTTTTGAGTTATTCAGGATAATGACTCTTTTAAACCACAGATGACTAGGGAATGAATTGGTAATTCTTTTTTACTTAACTCCAATAAAATAAGTTATTGGTTGATGGGTAGGAAGATCAGCATAGTCACCTTAAATAGAAAAAGATTAGAGTCAGTCATCTAGTTTCCTAAAGCATCATCACCTGTGCACATGCTGCTTTCCTGCTAGCCACTCATTGGTTCCAGTTCCCAGCAATCAGCTATGATTTTGTTCTCTAGAAGCTGTATTGCCTAATGGTTAAAGGAGTGAAGTTTGGAGCCAAGACATAGACTTAAAGTATGTCTCACTATTTAGTACTTGTGCAGTTAGCATAGTGCCTGTGTCTAACAAATGCTTAATAAGTAGCAGATATTATTAGACATAATAGTCTTGGTAGTAAAGGTTATACTAAAACATCTACATGGGTGAGGATGGCTATTAATACCATCCTTGAGATCTTATTTTAGTATTATTCATAGCTGAGCCACAGTAAGTTCTGGATTCAGAAGACATTGCAACATAGTCACATTGAAGGTGCTGAATTTCATTATTTTAATAATTTTTTATTTGTTGGTGCATTTATTTGTAACTCAGCTTTGATGTTCCAAGTGTATTGCTAGGCCTGGGGAATTATTACATGATCTTTGCCTATTTGGATCATATGCTCTAGAGGAGAAGACATTCTAGTAAGTTGTGAGGATGAGTAAAGTATTCTCACACAGAAGAATTGATTCCTGTGACAGTCTGCATTAAATGCTGCATGCAGGGCATATTCACCTATAATCACTAAGTAACGGGCTACCCTCTATAGTGTTCCCTAAGCGTTCCCCAGCATCATACTGCAGGACACAAAACAAAATGGTATGTTGCAACATTATTGTGTTTGTGATTTTGCTCAGTTCCATGTAAGATCATGGAGACATCTAAAATGGAGTCTTCACATTAAAAACCTTCCAATAATCTGCTTTTGCTCCTGGGTGCTTATGAATTTGAGTCAGGTGTATGTCTCTCCAAGAACAAAATTAGGCAAAGATGTGACTGCTTGAGGGAAACAGAAAGAGATTGGGGCCCAGATCTAATCATATCAGGTATTTCTAGGGCTCCTAGAACAGAGGAAAAGAAGGGTGTACTGTTGGTGGCGTGGCAGGGGTGTAACCTAGGGGTGAGAGGTATAGATGGCAAAACTGGATAATGTCAGCCAGAGTGCCCACTTTCTCCTCTGTTCTTCCAATTCCCTTGTTCATGCTTTTTTTTTTCTTTTCTTTTCTCATATGTAATATATAGGTAATAATAGCCTCTACTTGATGAGCTAATCCATGTGAAGAAGCTTACACAGGGCCTGACCCTTTATGAAGGCCTCAATAATAGCATTAAACTTTTATTATTCAATTTTCCTTACTCTGTAGCAAGCCATGATTTACTTGCCAGCTTACCTCATGATTTCTCCCCAGGCAGGGAGTCTTCCCCATGTTTATCTCTACTGCAGTGCTTGGCACACAGTAGGTGATCAATAAGTGGTAACTGTATTTATGAGTTTTCTGATTTCTTTCTCTTTAAGAGAAGGGAAAAAAATACAACCAATATCATTTGTTGTCTTTACTGTGTGCCAGGCACAGTGCTATTTACTTGAGATGCATTATTTGATTGTAAATCACTTTGTGGGGCTACTACCATTTTAATAATGAGAAAACTAAGCCTTGTAGAGATTAAGAAGGGTAGTCAAGGTCAGTCCCACTAAAAACAAAACAAAACAAACAGCAGCCCAGTAGCCCAGGGCTTGAAGTCTATATAATCTTACTCAAATGTCTATATTGCCTCAAAGAAGCAGGAAAGAGGCAGGAAGATGCCTGAGAATATACTAAGAGCTGGAAGTGGCTCAGGTATAGAAAATGAAATGGGATTCAGGAAGCAGGGAAACCTACACCCTTGGGTTCTAAAGCAGATCTTCCCACTGACTCCGTGGCCCAAGGTTGCCTTCATTTAGATTCTGCTACACTGGGCCAGTGGCCTGAGGTGGGTGTCTCTGGTTGAGGCTGAAGCTTTGTGTACCTGTGTGAAAGAGGTGGTATCAAGCATTGTACACACCATATGGGGGCCATTTGCATTTAGTGAGTGCTCAGCTGTGCACAGTGTCTCCTAATGAATCACATGCACGGCGAGCATTGCTATATTTATCCAGGCACTGGGAGCTTGCTGCGGTCGACTCCCTGCCCCCGAACAGTGCCTTACAGGCTGCTCCACTTTTCCTTGTGGTCTGGGCCTTAGGGCCCTTCAATAATTCGTTCCCTGGCAGGATCAGCTGGTTTCTGAAGCATCTTTCTAGGCGTTTGAAACCAGAAAAAAAATGTTTCTCTCCTGAAGCTACAGCAGAGCCCAGTGCTAAAATAGGACCTTGAAACTACATCTGCTGTGCCCTTGACTTCAAGGCCACATGTAAAGCCTTGCAGATAGATGAGGCATTATTTTTCTTTCTCCTCCATGTTTCTCAGAGGAGGACCCACAGTGCTGAATGACCCCCACCCCCCGCATCATCATTGTATTTCTTCCACCTTATGTGTTTATTTTGCCTTAGTCACTCCTTCCTTGAAATAGCCCTTTCATTTATGTTGAATCAGGTCAGAGAGTTTGCCATTATGATTACTTTCCTGAGTAGGAACCAACAACAGCAATAAGAAGAGCTGATACTTACTTGACACTTATTAAGCACCTGCTACAATATTAATTGACATCATCTCATTTTCTTCCATCCCAAAATAATCCTCTGAGTGAGCATGATGTCTCTCTTTTATCAATAGGGAAGGTAAAATCACAGACATAATTCGTCTGAGTCTGCACAGCCAATGTCTGGAAACATTTGGCTAGATAGCAAAGCCCTTTGCACTAAATAGCCTTTTGTTTGCTTTTTTCTTCTCAACTGTAGTCATTTCCTCCAACTCTACTTTCCATTTCACCAAGTAAAACTCTAAGCTTAGACATTTACACATATAAGTGATGAGTATATCAATTTTGCTTAATAATGTAATAACCTTAGGGGTCTCCCTGGTGGCTAGGGGTTAAGCCTCACATTATGGCAGCCACTGTAGCATGAGTTCCATACCCCTCCAGGTGCTAACCCAAAGGGTACAGCAGACCTCTCCTGACTCACCTGCTGCTCCCCTCAGTAGTGTATTTCAGTATATATACCTTTTCTTCTCCCTACTATGTCTCTGGTGAATCCTCTCACCCCCGCCCCCCCCCCACCTCCCCCCCTGCATCTCTGGCCTGCACCTCAGTTCTTCTATGAATAATTTTTTTTAACAAATGTAGTCACTGTAAAATATATTTCCCTACAGAGTTGTGTTTTATCCTTTATAAAACTGAGACACATGTAGAATATATTTCCTTTGCTGGACTGGAGTGTGGTATTAACAGGGAGCAGTTGGAGCCCCACTAAGGCAGATGCCCACCCTGCTGTTGGCCTCTTGGGAGCTGAGTCATTTGCCTTCTTGTTAGACTCTCAGTGGCTAGAAAGATAAGAAAGCTGACTTCGGCTGTGAGCTATACCACAGGTTCAGTCGGTGACCTAGAGCAAATCACATGTGCCTTTGTTTTAAAAATCAAATTAAGTTTCCTACAAAGGTGAAAGTTGAGTGGGCTGTCATTTGAACTTACAGCCTGATTGTCTTGCCTCCCCATCTCAGTCAAATGACATTTATAAAACAGAGGTGGTGCTAAGTCACCTCCCTACTCTGGCCCTCAGTTTCTTCATGTGTACATGGGAAGCATGGAGTAACTGTTCACTGGTTTAGTGTCTGTAGCTCTGGGTTTAGACCTCCAGGGAGCTGCAGGAAGAAAATCACCCCAGCCCTTCCAGAGACTCAAACAAGGAAAGGGCACCACAAAGCCAGAGTTTATCTAAGGAAAAAGAGTTCTTGATTTGGAAGGACATTTGTGCAGCTCATATAGACAAAAGAGGTCAGGAACCAGGGTAGCTTCAGGTATCCCTGGCAGGAGTTGACACCATTTCCCCTCAGTGACATAGAACAAGCCCTCCCCCCCCCCCTGTTTAAAATGACAAAGTCCAGAGAGAGAAAACAGGAAAACTTCTTTGGGATCACTTGGTTGTGGAAGTGGGGTGGAAGTAGGGATGATAGGGTCAATCAGCAGGACCAGTCCTGTAGGCAGTACAGGTGGTTCCTAAGAATAGGTCTTGTCTCCCTACACACACACACACACATACACAGTATACCTTACAGAGAAATTTCATGTGCATGTAAATAATGACAACACCACTATGGTATTAAGTATTATTATTAGGAGACACTATACCAGTAAGGGGGACTGTTATTAAAAAATGTCAGTGAAAATGTCATTAAAATATTAGACTTTTTTTTTCAAAGTTTTATTTATTTGTGCATACAGAACTGGGGTACAGGCCAGAGACTCAAGGGTGGTGAGAGACTTCATCAGAGACAGAGTGGGGAGCAGAACAGGCAGATCGACGAAGTACACTGCTGAGGGGAGCAGCAGGCGGGTCAGGAGAGGTCTGCCGCGCTATGTGGTCTCCTCCGGGGCAGGCGGGAATCGAACTCATGCAGAAGTGGCTTTAGCTTCTTAGTGCAGTACTTTAACCCGCTGCGCCACCAGGGAGGGCCAAAATATTAGACATTTTTAAGTAGATATGGGTATGAAAAGAATAACGAATTTCAAGGCAAAAGTCTTGGAGCATCAACCATCCATTAGATTTACTTTGGTAATAAAAAAGAACTAACAGTACTGTTTCATGAGGAAAATAACCACCACTTTGAATTAGGATACCTTCTTCTTGCCTGTCAGATCTCTCTTCCACCAGATCTCTTTCTGTGT
Organism: Condylura cristata; assembly: GCF_000260355.1. Classification (NCBI taxonomy): domain Eukaryota; kingdom Metazoa; phylum Chordata; class Mammalia; order Eulipotyphla; family Talpidae; genus Condylura; species Condylura cristata. Next base: position 56,728,656 of record NW_004567109.1, read on the forward strand.
CCTTCCTTTGCTGTGACTTGGGGATGGTTGTAATAACTCTCCTATTCCTACAAGTGATAACAGCAAGACAACTAACATTTAGTGGGGCCAAGCATGTGGTGAACACTTGGAGAGAGAGCTGATTTCCTTACTATACTAGCATACAGTGCTGTTAGGGCCACATTTTGTGAGAAATCAGGGAATCATGAGGATCAGCATAAAAGAGAGCAAAGTGGGGTGTGAACTGATAGCAAGGGCTGGGTCTGGTGCCCAAGGCCAGCTTTGGATACAAGTCACGCTTGACTGCTGTGAAGTCCATGGCATGTTGATTAAAGTGTAATCTGTAAAATGGGGGTGTGATAATATCTATTCGTGATGTTTCTCTGTAATTTTTGGTGTTACTTAATAAGGTCTGCAGTCTTCAGTTGGTATAGGTAGAACAGAGATTGGAAGCCAGAGTCTAGTCACTTTAGAAAACAAACTGTATGACAGAGCTCTGTTCTAGTAGGAGTAGAAGATCCAAGAGTGAGTAGTGTTGGGGAGGAAAAGAGTGTTCAGCAAGAAAAGTGGGGTAGGGAAAGGAGGGGTGTGAGATAGAATATAGGAGAGAGTGGGGGATAAAGGACTCTAGGCTCTTCTTACATCCCTGTCTCTGACCTTTAACTAGTTGGGCAGAAAGTCAGCCACAATTGCTAAGGTCCCTGTCATGAATGAAATATTCTAAACTGGCTTCATCCTAAGTGTCTACTTCAGGAAATAAACTTTAGGACAGAGAAAGAGAGACTAAGAGAGAGAAATTGATACCCAGAGAGAAAGATTAGTACACAGATCAACAGAGAGAAACACATTTAAGGACAGAGGAAGAAGTAGAAAAGAGGCAGAAAGAAGAGAAAAAGGAGAAGGGGGTAAGTGAGGATTTCATGAGGCAGTGTTGAGGTGATGGTGATGGACATAGTACTGTGATTGGCAGAGCAAACAAACCCATTAAGTGTGTCAGTGCTTTATCTGAGCAAAGCACCTTTACCATGGCCAGTAGCCCAGGAGAATTTGACTGTGTAGGGATGTGACAGGAGACACTCTTTATCTGAACTGGAGACAGGAGCTTTCTTCTCAGTATTTGCACAGGATGCCACAGATTAAACTGAGGATTTTTCACTGCTGCTGATAAAAGCCTGTTTGGAGAGGCCTTGGACTGAATAATACTCCAAGACTGGGTCAAGAGGGTGATAAGACTTGGGTCCAAGACTCATTTTTATAAAACAGGAAAATTTCATAGAAAGTTAAATATGTATATTAGTATAAGCACTGAAAATCTCTAGAAGGATATACGTCATAATGTACTATTTAGTTGTTTGCTTTTTTTTTTTTTCCTAACAATAGCAGCATAGTTCCTTTATAATCAGAACTAAAGGTTTGAATTTGGAAATAATGCCCTTCCTGGTGGTGTAACTGGTTAAAGTGCAGCACTATGAAGCTAGGAGCAGCAACTGTAGCAGGAGTTTGAACCCCAGCCAGTAAGGGCGGTGACCCACGTGGCACAGCAGACCTCTCCAGTCTACCTGCTGCTCCCCTCAGCAGTGTATTTCAGTTAATCCACCTGTTCTGCTCCCTACTCTGTCTCTGGTGAATCCTCTCACCCTCCACACCTCTTGTGTGCCCCAGCTCTTGTGTGCGTAAAGTAAATAAATCTTTAAGAAAATAAATAAATAAATTTGGAAATAAAGGGAAAAGATGCTCCTTACATGCTGTATTCATCTACAGTAGGCAAAGGCCAAGTGCAAAGACGACATATTTCAGAATATTTCTCCTTGATATTTGCAAGTCACTTTGAAAAAGCTGATGCCCATCTCTCCTCTGATTCTTGCAGGAGCGTGAAATTATTAATGTCCCCACAACTCAGATAAGTTTCATTCCTTTTAGTTTCTTCAGGATTTACACAGTGATGGGCGGGGGCATACTCAACACAGTGCCAGTTGGAGGGTTTCTGCACAGCATGGTGGATGAAGGTGTTCCCCTTGAGTGAATTTTGCCTGCAAAGACAGCTGAATCAACTCTCTTTTCTCCTAGCTCCCTCCTCCCACCCCTTTCTCTTTTTAATTTTAAATGAAGATTTTTGTTGGCATACATTTTCAAAGATACTGCCTGTTTGCTTGAGAAAATACTCAGATGCCTCTTCTTTCAGGCTTTATGAAGGCAAAGAACAGATGGAGTTTGAAGAATCCATGAGAAGGCTCTTTGAATCCATCAACAACTTGATGAAAAGTCAATATAAGACAACCATACTATTGCAGGTTGGTTTATGCTACAAAAAAATAAAAAATCTATCTTCATTTGGCAGTCCAAGAAATAACAGCATGGTGAAATAATGTCTACTTTTACTGAAATATTCAACCCTGTGTTAATTGAACAGGTGTGTGGCATAGGATTGTGAAGACTAAGGGCAGGAGAAGCCACAGTTATTGCTCATTTCCCATAAAAGTAAAAGTACCTCTTTTAAACTAGCTCTGAAGATTTGCTGCCTAGAAGGAAATAGGTCAAACCTTATATACTTCTAATGGTGAGAGTAGTTAAGGTGACAGTGTCTCAGGTCATTCACTTTTTATTCTCAACACCATAAACTCAGATGCCCTATTGGGGTTAGAGAGGCTCTTCAATTAACCAAACATAGTGAAATAAATAATGCCTAAAAATTAACAACAGTGTAATGAGATTAATCGCCAAAACTGAATGTACTTTGGAGGAAAAGGACCCTCTAATTAGTGGCCTATAATGATAATCTGTAAGCTCTAAATCTTTGATAAACCTTCAGCCTATCCCATTGTCTGAGAGAGGTTATCAGCAAAGAGGCTAAATGAAGAGTCTGTTTCAGGGAAACTTCATATTTTCACAGAATTTACTGGCAAGTAAGGAGCTGCCAGTGGGTTGTGAATAAGAAAATGCAAATACATTATCTGAGTCAATGAGTTCATGCAGATTATGTCTTTTAATTGATGTTCTCCTTTTAGTTGCTAATTTACATATTCACTTTGCAGATTGTAATATAAGACAAAGTTTAGGAATCACTTTGCAAATAGTCTCTTTTGATATGAGTTAGAGAGGAAACTACAGTGGGGTGTGTGTGTGTGAGTGTGTGTATGTGTGTATATGCATATAAGCTTTGCCTTGTTAGTTACTGATCCTCAGAACCTAGAATAGTGCTAATCATAGCTTATTCAAGTCTTCCAAATGACTGAATGAACTACTTTTAGAGAGATTTTAATGTCTCCATTTTATAGATGAAGAAACTGAAACTAGGATTCATAGTTCCTCAGGTTTCCATGCTAGCAATCAAGAGTGGCTGGGGTTCAGCTCTCTTCTAGTTTGGCACCTCATGGAGATAATGACTGTTAGGACTGCAGTCTTAAAATCTCCACCTTCTCTTCCCTCTTGCTGTATTTAAAAAAAAAAAATCCCCCTATTCTTCAATCCTTCGTTATTTCAAAGTCAAGGGAATAACAGGAACTGGAGTATCATGAAAAAAATGTATGAGAGCTGGAACCTGTCACTTCATCCTGCTATAATGGAAGGAACTGAGCTTCCAGAGACAACTACTGTCTTAGGTCTCAGGTGGGAGCCCAGAACGAACAATTGCAATGAAAGAAGCCTATGGCACAGATTCACTTCTAAAATATGTTCCCGAGAACTAGAAATGTGAGGGAGCAGAAATGGTGATGAATGGACAAAGCCATCTTCTGAGATGTATAGGCTTCATGGAGAGAGACGACATGATCTTGAGAAATCTGATGGAACAAGCCATCATGGAACTCCTCTTTCCAAGGCAGCACCTATTTCCCTCTGTTGAACTGTACATGTCATGGGGAAATGAAGGAAGGGAGAGAGGTAACAAGAAGGTTAGGGGGATAAAAGAAGGACAAGATAAAAAAGGAAACAAAAAAGCAGAGCTGAGTCAATAGAACTTACAATACAGAGGAAACCTGGATCAAAAAGTTATTCTTTTTCATCAGCGCTATGACCTCATACTGTTCATTAAATCTCAGCCTTCTGTTTCCTCATCCATAAAACTTAACTGTTTGGGTGAGGATCAAATAAACATTGTCTGCAAAAAAGCAAATCATAAAATGCTATACAAATATGGTGGAGAAGTAACAATGATTGTTATGGTGTTGGCATGAGTCATTTTACTCAGGTTCTTATTGTTTGGGTAGCTGTGTTAGAAATGCCTTGTTTTCCTTGGGATTTGGTCCAGATTATGCTGGCTCCTTCTCATGTATTTTCACCCCAGTGCCATGGAAAGGGACTTCGTTCTTTTTTAATTTCTCTAGGGATCGAATTTAGCCTCAGGGATTTACATAAAATCAGTGATGCTGTCCACCATTTATTTCTACAGCTGTTGAAAACTGTAAAAGAAGAAATTAAAATCATATTCAAATTTGGCAAACAGTACTGTTTGAAAAAAAGTCATTGCTGTTTTAGGATGTGAGGAATGCACTGATGAAGGGAGAGGTGACAAGACCATGTGATGTCAGCTAGCTCAGCACAAGGAATCTTCTACAGGCTTTGCCACAGTTTTAGATTTCTAGCCAGAGAACTGACAGAGATTGAAAATTGGGCACTCACACTTGGGCATGTAATATTGGGCAAATCATTTCAATTTCCTGGGCCTTTTATCTTTTATAAAATGGTAGTCCCAAATATCAAGGGTTATTTAGAGAATTAAATATAGTAATATATGTAAAGAATGGTCCATTACATGGCTCAGTTTAAATTATTTTCAGTACTTATACCTCTCCCTCCTTTCCCTCATTATAAAACAGAATATTGTGGAGGTATTTTACTAGAGCAGAATGTGGAAGGGGCTATTTGTGTTCCTAACCTTGTCACATGGGGTTAGACAGGGTTATGATACCCAGTTAGATCATCAAGAAGCACAGATACACATTTCAGAAAGAATAAATTTACAAGCATGGGACTCTGTGTAAAGAAAGTGGAGGCTAACTTTCACCTGATGAAATAGTACAAGACCACTGTGCCTTGATTATGAGTCTGCATGAAATGCAGTGGCCAGAGAGCTACGATTTGTTCAAAATATTTGCAATAAGTTGTGAGTGAGCTCATGGAATAGGATATCAGTGATGGGCATTCCTTGTTTAGCCTTTACATTTCCTACTTGGGAGCCACATCTGGTTGAAATCCTAATTCTTGCCTGTCTTAGTTTGAAGTGGAGTGGATCTGGTTTAATATCAGCAAGTTATTTCTCACTCCTAAGATTTAGCTGGCTTTGTGAATTGCTTTTTGCAGTTTTCCTTATAGTTCAGAATAGACATGGCAGCAGCTCACCCAAAACTGGGGTGAATTTAAAGCCAGCGACTCAAAAGGATTGAAAGAACATTAAAAACATTTTCCATTAATTGAGCACTTACCATGTGCCAGGCATGAACCTAGGCTCTTCATCCTGCCAGAGACCTGCAAGGCAGCAGTCTGCAGTGTCCACAGGAAGCTCATTGCATAAATAATACTTCACAAATCCTACCTATCCATTGTAGTGGTACAAGGATTTTAGTCAACCAGATCTCTTAAATTCAAAATTAATATTTGTTTTATGTCACAAAGAATAGGTTAAACAAGGTGTTTTGATGTTTTTTCAACAATGGACCATATGCTCACAAGTCCCTGGCTGTGCTTGCCCACAGCCATTGTTGATAGAACTGATGGTGTGTTAAGAGGGTGAACACCAGACACTTATGAACTGGGTGTAGCTCAAACAAGAGTGAAAACATTCATGATATTATGAACTTCTAGTTGTGCAACTAGATGCTGCAATATTATGGTATATAGGTGGGAATGAATGAATATGCATATTGAATGGCATGCATGCTCCCTTGGTCATCATGATGGTCTCTGGACTGTCCAGGAGGGTGGGTGGGGAGATTATATTCCTAGTATCTGAACTAAGATCTCTCATTTAATAGGCACTTGGATGTCTTTTGGCTAGATGAATGAATACTGTTTTCCACAGTTTTGTGTTTTAGCATTTATCGTGTTGCATGTTAACCTAAAAGCTTTATCACAAACACATATGTATACACAGGTGTATGTGTGTGTGTGTAGATCCCTATCTCCTTTGATTTTTATCGATACACCTTATTAGCAAATAGCCTTCCTACCTCTACTTTACAGCTCAGGAAATTGAAGCTTAGAGAGAATGAACAACTTATTGTCTAGAAGTGGCAGATCTGAGACTTGAATCCAGGCTTCATAATTCCAGAGTTTGCATTCTTAAGCACAAACAAGCAAAGTATCAATAGTTTCATTGGCAAAATTCCAGGTGGGCGAGCCATAAATAATAGCAGGTCACAGGAAAATGGGCAGGTATTTGGGCCACTGTCATGAAGAGGAGCCTCTTCCTTTTTTTTTTTTTTTTCCTCACTAATTGATGTAAAATGTTTAAATGTGTGGACTAAGGGAAGACGGTGGCCCATTCTTGAGAAGTGACCCTCACTTGAATACTGGCTCCAGAGGTAGGAGAAACTAAACATAATGTGTAACAGCAGGAGTGACAGTTTTACCTCAGATGTCTGAATGATTCCATAATCTTATCCCCTCCTAAACTTCACGGGGTAGTGATGAAGAGGAAAAGATTTTTTTTTTTCCAATGAAACAGCTACAGTCATAGCAGGAACACATTTTTCACATAAACTGCAACTTAAGTAACATGATTCCCTTCATCTTGCTGATGAGGAAACTGGAGCACAGAGTTAATGTACCAGCCTCACTGATAAAAGTGGCCCCCATCAACAATCTTCCTTTTCTTCCAGCTCTTTTAAGTACTGAACTTTGGCCTCCTCCTGAGACTTAGGGGTTACTGAAAGCATGGAGATTTGTTCTAGAACTTGTTGATCCATTTTCTCTTTCCTGAAAAATAAGTGATGAGGCCAAATGCCCTGAGAGTTTCTTCAGGACAGCTCACTATCTGTAAGGAAATTACCCTCTCTTATCCTGTGGTGGTGAATTCTTGTGATATTTGATTGTTCAGTTTCCTTAGGCCTTGAGCATCCATTCATCAATTGACTAAAATAAAAATTGGTAGTATGGGAATATTGTCTGTGCTCTGAAATAAGAAAGGTGTCTAGTGTTTTTGTAAAACTTCCTGTAATAATTGTAATATGTGTTCTTATCTAGAAGAATTGTACAGTTTATGCTTACAGTGCATATGTGCATATAGTGTGTGTGTGTGTGTGTATGTGTAGAAAGAGAGAGAGAGAAGCCTGCAAAAACTCAGAAGAAAACTTCCCTTTGAGTTTTGAGGGAGTACAGCAGTTTTAGATTTTTTGTGTTGTTGTTACTTTTAAACATTTACTATTTCTTAGCAGCTCAGGATGATCAGTTATGGTGAAGTCCATCTGGAAATCAATTGTCTCATGTGTCCTCCTGTGACTTCTCTTCTGGCTTGGCTCTTGCTTTTTATTGATGCTGTCAGAGTTTGGAATTGATGGTTAGTCTAGGAAATTCACTTGGTGCCACTCAGTAAAATATTTGCTGAGCTGGCAAACAGTTTCCTGGTGACTATTCTTGCAATCTTCCTATGCATATATGTAGCTAGGATGATCCTTAACTTGAGAGATGTCAGGAAATCTGTACCTTCACAAGACTATCCCCACAAAAAGGTTTAAGTGCTATATGTAATCCTCCCCACCCCTCCCATCCCGACATCCAGTCAGCTTTCTCTTTCCTATCAAACCTCCCACTTGTCAAGATAGGAAGCCTTTCCTAAAACAAGGTGGACAATGGCAGATCATTCTGGTCAGGAACATGATGGAATCAGGTAAATATTCTTGTTATGTTGTTAATTAGGTGGCTTCTGGCAATTTATTTTACCTCTCTGTGCCACAGATTCCTCATTGGTGAAATGTGATAACAGTATCTACTCACAGAGTAATTCTAAGAATGCCATGAGATCATGTGTGCAAAATATTAGACAGTTATAAAGCTTTTTTAAAGCCCCATGATTGATAGTCCTGTTTTATACATATTTGTTCATAAGTACATATAAACATATGTTTTTCTTAAATTCTATATGAAGTATAGATCTTGATGGCTGAGATATTTCTAGTGTCCAGACTTAGAAACATGTAGCACATGGAGGTCTTCAGAGGGCGTATGGCTTAGCTGCTCTGCCATCCAGAGGTGCTTAGTGAGAGCACCTGCTGAGCTTACCTGCTCTTACCTCTCACATGTGCACCAATGCCATGTGGAGGGGAGGACTGGGCTTGGGAACCCTGGGGCCAATGCTGACTGACGACAGGATTGGCAAACTTCCTGGGTCAGAGATGGGCTGTCCCCATTAGAAAAGAAAACCACAGACCTGTCACTTCTCTGTGAGCCTGCCTGGACCAGATGGAAGTTTACTCTCCAGTTGAGTTGATAACACCCTCTGATTCTCAGGGTGACAGCTATTCAGTTTGTTTTGCTTTATTGCCAGTCTAGTGAAGGGAAGCTGGAGGAATTGGCTCTTCTCAAGCAGCCCTTCTCCCAGCCCTGTCTAGCTTCTCTCCATTAATGGCTGAAGCATTTAAGTTTGAGTGTTGCTGTCGACTTCTGGTGTCTGCTATTCTGCAGCATCACTTCAAAGCCCTGGAATGATTTACAGTCCTTGAAAGCTAGCAACTTGATACAAACTCTGAAGTCCTGGCTTCAGAAAACCCCAGCTTGCCGAGAGTTTTGTTCTCTCACTTGGTTTTAATTAGGAGAAGCAAACATTATACTTTGTCTAGACACTGAAGAATAAGGGCAGGTGCTTGAAAGCTGAGATGAGGAAAGATCCACAAACATCCCTTAGGAGCCTACTGTGTGCTGAACATTACGCCAGGTGTATGCTATACTCTACCTCTTCACCTCTCACAAAGTTGCCAAAACTCAGGATACAGAAATGGGCAAAGGCGCATGCAGATGCTAGTGGAACACTGGGTGCACACAGGTATCAAGTGGAACACAGAAACACAAACATGCACACTATTTTCTTAACAAGCATCTTATAGTAAGTAAAATATGAAGAAAACTTGGAGACCATTAGGACCTGGGATTCTTGCCCTGGTCCCTGTAGGCCCAGAGTTCTACATTATTTGATCTAAAAATAAATGAAGGAACAGCTTTTTCTGAGTGCTTGGACTGGCCCCTTCAGGGCGTATATCTCAGCACATGGTGTCTTTTCAGAGTTTAGAAGGTATAGACTGATTGCCCTTGGGAGAAGAATGGCCTGCAGCTGTGTCTGACTTGACCAGCACAGTGTACAAAAAAAAAAAAAAAAAAAAAAAAGAAAGAAAAAAAAGAAAAAGAAAAGAAACAGAATGACTCATTATTTGGATAGAGATGGGTTCCATATACCTCATCACTTTCTACTGGCCTATGTTCATCCCATTATACTCCTTTCTGTTGCTTGTCCAGCCCACTAAGGATCTGCTTTTACTGTATGTGCTTAGTGTTTCCTGATAGTGATTCATGACCAATGAAGATGAAATAAATTGTATCCTTTGACTGCCTGGAGGAATATCATAATGCATCTTAACATACTCAAATTCTGAAAAAAGTTTTGAAGCTACAGAAAACTCACTCTTTTATATTTGCTTAAGCTAGAGTTTTCCAAGATTATTTGATTGCAAACCTTTCACCTCACAGAATATCTGAAACACCATCCTACAGGACATAGGAATCCCAATCAAACATAGTTTTGACTCTAGAATCTTGTTATCTCTTGTCATCTAGATTTGAAAGAATAAAGAATAAATCTCTTGACACAGAAATCCAATAACTAAAAAGAGAAAGCCTCACAAATCTGGCAGTATGCAAATTAAAATCCTTCAGTGCAATGAAAGATATGATAATCAAAGCTAAAAGACAAGCAATAAACAACAGGACAAGGAAGAGGAAATTCTTACAAAGCATGTTACTGTGTAAGGGTTAGCAACAACTGTTCACAAAGAATCCCATAACTCAATGAGAGAAGAAATAACCCTTTCCAACCCATGAGGAAAGATTATAAACAAGTAATTTAGTAAACACAGGTGTTCAAAAAATCTGAAAAAGGTACCCAGCAACACTAAAAGCCAAAACGAACAAATTACAAGTACAAATTATGTATTAGACTAGCAAAAATTAGAACATGTATTTATTAATGCTATCAAAGTTATGTAGAAAAGGCAGTTAGTTAAAGGAAATTGGTTATCACTTTTTCTGTGGTGCTAGGACAGTATTCCCTAAATTATCTCTCTCTCCATCCATCCATCCTCTATCTTTATGAACACATACATTTTGATGCATGAATTCCTTTGACACAGGGATTCTTAACAGGTACACAAATATAACTATTTTCTTATCATTTATCTTATAATAAATAAAATCTACAGGTAACTGGGAGCCCATTAGTAGAGAAGGAATTACAGAAGCCATGGTGTACCTATGTGAGCATGCCTGAGTTACAGTGAGAAATAATGATCACATTCTAGAAAATGACAAGCAAAGATACTGGTGGTGTATGGTTAGCTGCACAAAACATATTGTGTAAATTACACGCACATGTATGCACAGAAGTACTTGGGATCATGCATTGTACTCAGAAAGGGAACTCACAATCATGTTGACATGTGTGTCCCTTTTGGGAATCCATTTTGGGGCTGAGAATGTGAGATATGGGAGACAGGGATCATTTTTACCCTAAGCCCTTATCTTGTGTGAATATGTTTTACTTCCAATGTGTTTTACTGATATTTAAAAATCATAACCAGGAATAAAAAGGATGGAGACATAGAGACAGTGACTATCTGAGTAAGGTGAGCGGGTAGCTTAAGGGCTCTAAGGAGTAATTCTAAAAAGAACAATTTAAAAGAAGTATGACTGAATCTGACCTTGGACTCCTTTATTGAATCTTGATCTGTCAGAGGTTCTTTATTTATGAAAATAGTGTTTTCCTTTTAGGGTCTGAAATAAGGTCTAGCAAAATAATCAATTATCGTTATCCAAAACACTGTCTCTCAGAAAATTCTCAGAAAGTAGTCACAATAGTTATTTATTTTTTTCTAACAACCTCAATTATATAGGGCTAGGAATGCAATTTCTTTAAAAAAAGAATGTTTTCATTTTGTTCTGATTATTAAAGGGTGATACATGTTGACTATAGAACTCATGGAATATATAGAAAAAAAAAGGGAAATTAAATAATTCATCTTTCCTCCAGAGTCTTAAACATTATTTTCCAGTTCTGTGACTTACAACTTTTGTGGAAATGGTCGTGTTTCTCCTGCTGCTTAGCAAAGGGTGGTGTTGTGTGGGGTGGCTGGGTGTTTCTTCACACCTGTATGCAACAATTAACTTGCAGAGAGGAAAGAAACCATCTACCACCAAAGCATAGCTGTCCAAATTGCCTTGTGCATCAAAATATGCCCACTATTTTTTCACAAATTGTCCACGGAGAGAAAATACAAATAACTGAGCCCGAGCCATCCTTGCCACCAGCAGTACAACTCAGACATTTTATCTCCCAATACTCAATAGAAGGGAATGCAGTTTTTACTTATTGAGTTCTAAAAATATGTCTGACAGTCTGTTGGATCCCTCACATATTTCATCTTCAGTCTTCTCAATCCTGCAAAATAGATATTATTTCTTCTACTTCACAGAGATGTAAATGGTCACATCAGAGAGGTTAAGTGTTTTGTCTAAAACTGCATGGCTACTAAGGATTAGATACAGGATTTTATTATAGATATTTAATCTTAAAGTTCTTTACCTTTCTATGTGTTACTGCCTCTTTAAAGCTAGCAATTATGACTTCCTTTTGTATATAAAGAAGTTTAAGTTTATGTTTCAGCCTACATACAACTTTGAAAAGCAGTGCCCAGAAAGCAGGGTCATTCTCCCTTGTGGGATGTGGGCATCATTCATGTTTATTTCACTTTCCACACAGGTGGCGGCTTTGAAATACATACCATCTGTCCTTCATGACGTGGAAATGGTCTTTGATGCGAAATTACTCAGGTGAGAGCTTATGCACTTTCCTAGCCTCTAGGTCGGCAAATCAAGGGTTCAGAAGAAGAGGAGGGCTTTTGTGTGGAGATCCAGATGGGCACTCAGCTTGGGGAGAGGGAGAATACATGGACGGAGCTCCATACCAGCTTCCAGTCTGGAATTTTATACGTTAATTTTCTTGTGCCAGGCTTTGGTGAAAACCGACTATCAAATAAGCACCCTTTGATGATACAAATGGTACAAAATTCAAACACGTAATTTAAAAAATAAAACAAAAACTGGTGCTTGGTGTAAGTGTCTCCATTTCAGCTGGGCTTAAAGGCTTTTTGAGGTTACAGCCTTTCCCCTGCAAACCCTGTAGTAGCAGATGGAGAACAGCCTGTGGGTATCTACAGGGATAACAGAGATGGGAGCCTTTTTTGCTTTCTTCTTAATAACTCCATTCCTTTTATGAGATGGACACACTATTTCAATGTGGTTATGCTGTTAGATTAGGGACTCTGGAGCCAGATATACCCTTTCCTTATTTTTTCTTAAATTCATAAAAGTTCCAAGAGTTCAAATAATTTTAACTTTTTATATTAAAATACTTTAAGATTTTCTCAAAGAGTTACAGACATAATACAATGTTCCCTCAGGACTTTTACCCAGATTTCCCTTATGTTACTATTTTATATAACTATGGTATATTTACCTAAACTGAGAATTTAACATTGGTACTGTTCTACTCACTACTGCATTCCAGACTTTATTTAGATTTCATCAGTTTTTTCACTGATGTTCTTTTATGTGCATGTGGAAAAGTTCTGCTGACTCCTTCTATCCTCCAGGTCTCAAATTAATTGCTAGCTTCTCTGGATAAGTTACCTCTGAATATCGTAAATAAATTAAATTCCCCTCAACTCTAAACCATTACTCTCTGACACAGCTCCCTGGTTATTTCCTTCATTACATCTATTGCCTTGTATTGATTTTTTTGCTTCAGGTGGTGTATGTTGACGTCCATTATAATGTTAGTTCCAGGCCAGTGAGACTCAATCTATCCTAATCGGCTGTCACATCCTAAGCAGATGCTTCATAAGTACTGGAAAGAATAAATGAGCACAACGAGCTTATTTTAAAAAGTTGACGAGACTGTAATTTCATTTGGGAGGGTATTTTTCTCTTTATTCTATTTGGGAAGAGCTATGTCCTTTTTTTGTGTCTTAAATTGTTTCTAACTTTTTACAGTTTTTTTTTTTTTTAAATTAAGGAGCATTCTTGATCTCAGATTTACCAACATTACTGAGAAAGAAACTTTAGTGTATAAAATGTCATTTTATAGTGAAGTGAGAACCTAGTTTTAAATCCTTGTTTCTTTGAATCTTGAACTATGTAATCTTGGGAAGGTTAGCTAACCTTTTTAAACCTTAGCTTTTCCACTTATAAATTTGGAATAAGTATTGCATCTACCTCATAGAGCTGTGAGGTTTTAATGGCTCAAAGGATGTAAAGTGTAAAGCATTTTCTTGGTGCAATAAATGCTATTGGTATTATTTTCATATCTCTTGGAATGATATTAGTATTCACCACCAGCTACACACATTTACTGAAGGCTTACTATCCACCTGACACTATGCCAGGAATTGGGGGTAGGGAGCAGGATGTACATCTTTTCTCCTTCCACTGAGCTACAGAGCCCATGGTCCAGGGACCCTGTAAGTGTAATGAGGTAGGAGGTGCCAGTTTTCACTGGCTCTTCATGCTCTTGTTTTTCCTGTCCTCAGCCAACTCCTGTATGAATTCTATACCTGCATCCCCCCTGTGAAACTCCAGAAGCAGAAAGTCCAGTCTATGAATGAGATAGTCCAGAGCAACCTCTTTAAAAAGCAAGGTGAGTGCAAAGCATCATCTTAGTCAGTCAGGTATTGCTGTGTCTGTCTTCACAAGACAGAGGAACCTGCCCAGTTACTAAATCATTTCTTCTCTAGCAACTCTCCTGGTCTGAATAATTATGAAAAGCAGCAGTAACTAACAACTTAGTTATCATAATCTAAATTGACTTGAGGAAAGCTTAGGTTGTATTGTTTTATAAGTCTAATGTGGTGGTTAAGATTGGAGTCAGAATTCAGGTCATACTGCTATGAGGTCTCCTCCCCCATTTGGTTTATACTTACTGTCCTTAACTCAGGGGAAGTAGGTGCAGTTTCTTTTTGTAGAAAGAACCTGTGTTAGGGAAGTTTTCAAAATGTGAAGAGTGTAAAAATAAAATGGGGAGCTTGTGGACAAAATACAGATTCCTGAAACCCATTTCAGAGATTCTGGTTGAATAAGAATTAGCTATTTCCATTTATTGTTTTTTAGTTTTCAAAAATTTAGATTTTGGGGGGTAGGTAATACATTTATGTGGATCAAATGCAAAATGTGAAATGGTAGAGATGAAAAGGGTCTCAGCAGACCTTATAATAGTTACTTCCATACCTTTCCACTTTCTTTTTTTTGCTTTCAGACACATTCCATGGACAATCAAATGCATATAGATGGTATTCTTTCCTGGTCTGTTTATATTAATATTATCATTATTGTTATTACTTAGTAATAGCATATTATACAACTTCACTGGACTTTGCCTTTCTTTACATAAAGTTTTTTTCTTGGAGAGCAGAGGGCAACAGTGGATTGGGGCAAGAGTTGTGGTCAGAGTTCACTTAGCATAAATGATCTCTGGTGACCACTAGACCTCTGACCCTTAAGAGCTTCAGTTTTGGAATCAATCTTCACTACTCACCTCATATCCAGTAAAGCCCTGACATCACTCAGCTATGTAAGGATGATGAGAAAAGATGATTGGAGGTCAGATTGATTTTTCCAAGATGAGACCATCACTTTCCAGTTTTGAATTCCTCTTTGTCCAGACTTGGTCAGTGATAAGATGGGAGGCATGCTGTATAAGAAACTGTAAGAAACAGTAGGTCTTAGAAAGCAGAGAATCAGTCATCACCCAGTTGAATTATTCAGAGTGAAGTTTGAATATTTGTGCAAATTGCTTGGTAATCACAGAAATATTCAAAAACCACTTCACTAATCCCTCAGCCTTATGCCTGTTTAATATGTTATATCCAAAATTGCTGGCTGACTCCTACCCCTGCAGTTAAAGATAGGGGAAGAACATGAAGAAACAAAGGTGGCCATTGTAATTTTATATTTATGTTTGTAGTTTCTTGACCATTTAAACAGAGGCATCATGACAAATGAAGGCAGTATATATGTGGTTTCTCTGTGCAAGTCCTTTTGTACAAGGTGATTTGCTACTAATCCTGGTGAGTATTGTTGCATCCTTGCATTAATAGGATATTTCTATATGAGCCTTTTGTGACTTTCAAGTTCAGGCTTGCATAGAAGACAGAATAAATTGCCACCAGCCTGAACCCTTTAAAATATGCTTGGCCTTTCCTGCCCTGGCAATCCCTTCCTGGACCTCAGATGGTGTCAACTGTAGAGATGAATTGAGTCCCGTCCTAGGGACATGGTAAGGACTAACTTTGCACAGGCAGCAGAGAATGGGGTTAACTGGGTTCCCGTTCTTTGTTTAGAGCCACCTTCGTTGTTAGGAGCACAGCTTAGAATCAAGGCCAGAGGGAAGATTTTCACCATCCTGGATTGGGCATGTGGGGGCAGTGCCATCCTCATGGAAGCCAGAGTAACTCCATTATTGGACTCACCTCTCCTGGGCCAGGCAGCAGCTGCTCGGGGCTAGCATAGTCACAGGGCAGCCATGGCATCTGCTACTGCCACTCCTGCTGTGCCCCTGAGTTTCAGATTTAGTAAAATCCTATGATTAACATTAGCTATACAACCTTAGTGTTTTACAGCTATAAAGGAAATGAAAAATTCTTATTTTTTAAAAAGATTTACTTATGCATATAGAACTGGGTAACAGGTCAGAGGCTCAAGGACAGTGAGAGGATTCACCAGAGACAGAGTGGGGAGCAGAACAGGCCGACTGACGAAGCACACTGCTCAGGGGAGCAGCAGGCGGGTCAGGAGAGGTCTGCCACACTGTGTGGTCACCTCTGGGGCGGGGATCAAACTCCTGCTGAAGTGGCTTTAGCTTCTTACTGCTGTGCTTTAACCCACTGTGCCATCAAGGAGGGCCCGAAAAATTCTTATTTTTAATACTTATATAAACTAGGTGAACAGAGACTTCTGGAGACTGTTAAATACAGTGAACTATTAGTTTGTTCCTATTAGCTTCACCTGTGAAAGCCATGCACACCTTTGCACAGCTTAACAAGTAGATCCTCTCCCATTTCTTAAGTGCTAAGTGAACTATCTTCCCAAAATAGCCCCAAGAGATTTTAGTTCACCCCCCTTTCTGAGGTTCTCAAGTTCCAAGTTAATATATTCAGGCTTCATAAACACCTTCTGGGTGTCTGTGTTTCTTAGGTTTGTAGCTCTCTTTATATCCTTAAATAAAGTGACTTTGATTCTTTGACCAATTCTCAAAAGTGATGGAATCTCTCCCATTACTCTCCGCTGTGAAGTATCCTGTGCCTCAGGGATGTGATTTACTTTGAGGCTTCACTCATTTAGCTGCCAGATGTGCAAATTGGCTGGACTATTGACAGGGGCACTGGTTTGAACTCTACAGCCTGGAACATTTGTATTGACATCAAGCAGCTTGGCCAGCGGCTTTTAGGCACTTTCTGAAATTTTAGCAGATTATCCTATCAGCATATTTCAAAATGATCTATGGAAAAGAGGAGAAGGTTTAATATTTAAAGGGATTGGTTCTTGGGCTTGTTAGGATACCTAATTCTATCCCTTATTAGCTGTGTGACTCTGGGCAATTTATTTAAACTCTCTGATCTTCAGTAAGCTCAGCTGTAGAATGAGGAAGGTTGTGTGGGCTAATGAAACATACAATGTATTTAAAGTGTTTATCAGCATCATAATATCCAATACTAAGTGATAACTAATATTACTGGTGGTGAGGTTATTATTTCTGCTGCTCCTTTCATTTTGCCACATTTGATCTTGACTTTCATGTTCTTTATAGTAGGAGACTCCCTTTGTGTTTTATAGTTGCACTTTACCCTAAGTCAAGCTTCCCTGTTTCCTGGGAAGCTACATGTTTTTTCTGAGGATCTGAGAAATACAGGATCTGATGACTAAAAGGAATTGTTCTGTGTGTACTTCCCATTTTAGTTTTAAGTGGTCTCTCCAATTTTTATTTAATTTTTACAGAAGGTCCACATTATGTGTTCCTAGAAGTATTGGTCAGGGTGAGATGCCAGTGGTTTCTCATTTCATTCTTTAACTTGCTTCAAACCTCAACATAGTCACATAGTTTGGCGACACCCAGCAGGCACACTCTGTGATGATTTACTCCTTGGAACTCTTTTAAAACATAAGTGTGTGTGTACATGTGCACACACACACAAACACTTTTTTTTATCTCATGGAGGCAATTAGCTTCCGTTAGCCTAAACTTTTATTGATATTGAATAAATTACTTAATCCTTTTAAATACAAATTTTCTCATCTGTAAAGCAAGAATAACCACAGAATAGGTCTTGTTGTGGAGACTCAGTGGTGAAATGTGACCTTAAAGCCTGGACAATAAGGGAGTTGAGTGTGGCCAGCAGCCAATGTCCAACAGGGAGTGGTCAGACCTGTGTGAATGACTGTAGAGTTCAATAAGAGGAAAGCTGAGAAATCTAGAGCAGCTAATTCACTGTCTTCTTCAACCCAAGCTCAGACTTGCATGGTGCTGATGATACAGAAAGGATGAATAGATATGCCCTGAGAAAACTCTGAAGGGAGTCTACAGGAAAAGCAAACCTTCTGTGCCTTTGGAACAGATTTGTCCCTATGAGAACCTAATTTCTAAGTAATGTGTCTTTTTAGTCTGATGCTAATCAGATGCACCATCTGGTTCAGCGTAAACTGTTCTAGGATCCACATAGCTAGCTTTTCTCAACTTCTAAAACAAACAAGATAGAGAAAAAGAGGGAGAGATACAGAAAGACAGAGACAGAGACAATGAGCCTGAATGAGCCAAATACAGACATAGAGGCAAAGGCACAGAGATAGAGACCTGACAGAGGGAGATGACAGTCAGAAAGACACACACACAGACACACACACACAGACACACACACACCTCTGAAAAAAAATTGGATACCTTTTTAATGTTCATTTTCAGTTAGTGGGTTTTCTGATATAAACTTTATTGAAAAGCTGTTCCCTGAACAAAAAGCACCCAATTTTCCTTTTATCAGATTATAGTATCCTTCCTCCCCCTCTTGTCTGTTTTCCCAGAGGGCCTAGAGATGCTGGGATATCTGTTTATAAAGACCTGGACAAGTATAGGGGGAGGAGGCAGATAACCATGCCATAGTGGGCTTACCTTTTCAAATCATTGTAGCATTTAGGTGGGAATAGAGAAATCTCTCACCTTAGCTACTATTATTTTGTTTGGCAAACTTACATAACATATCTGAGCCTTTGCAGTTCCAAAAATGTGAGGAATATTTCCATTAGAATATGAACTTTTAATCACACAATCCTTGTTTCTTATCCTGCTTTCACCATGTAATAGCTATGTTCTTTTGAACACCTAGTCTCTGAACCTTGGTTTCTTTAGCTACAAAAAAAATGGATTTCTGTATATAAAGCAACTAGCAGAGTGCCTAACCCAGTTGCTGCTTATTAAAAGACACCTACAGTATCGGGCCCTCCCTGGTGGCGCAGCGGGTTAAAGCACAGCACTGAGAATCTAAAGCCGCTTCCGCATGAGTTCGATACCCGCCTGCCCCGGAGGTGACCACATGGCGTGGCAGACCTCTCCTGACCCGCCCGCTGCTCCCCTCAGCAGTGTACTTCGTCCATCTGCCTGTTCTGCTCCTCACTCTGTCTCTGGTGAAGTCTCTCACCGCCCCTGAGCCTCTGGTCTGTACCCCAGTTCTGTATGCACAAATAAATAAATCTTTAAAAAAAAAAAAAAAGACACCTACAGTATCTATTGCCTAATATTAATAGCCACAAGCTTAATAATGACACTAACAACATCTTAAAGGAACATATTTATTAAATGCCAACCATACATTAGGCACTATGTAAGACATAAACATATATCAAATTTCTGCAACACCCTAGTGACATAAGTGTTTTATCCCCATCTAATAATGGGGAAAGCAACATCTAAAAAAAAAAAAAAATCACATAACTTTCACCCCAGTGATACCAAAGATTATACACTGTTAGGCTATGTGATGCTGGGGTTGCAAGTTAATCTTGAAATCTCAGTGGTTTTACATTGTAAGGGTTTATTTCTCTCTTGCACAGTATGATCAAGGTCACATGTTTTTCATTTTCCTGAAGCTACACCAGCAGGTACAAATGGGCTCTCTGCAGTGGGGAAGAGAAGGAGGAGGAGGCACAACTGCCCTTAAATGCCCTTATTTTGAAAGTGACACTTCTGATTTCATCCCCTATCCATTAATCAGAACCCTTCACATGTTCCCAACTTAGCTGCAAGTGATGCTGGGAAGCTTTAGTGAGAGCATCATCTTTGGCACTCACAGATATTACACATTAGAGCTGTATTTTGGACACAAGCTATTGGAAAATCAAAACCCACCTTCTTTCCACTATACAGCATGCCTTGTTCTCATAATGAGTACAGAGGAGAAAGTTGTGTTTATTTTCTTGGAAAGACTTCCTTCTCCGTGTTAGATAAAATTACCTCACCATTCCTCCTGAGGAAATTTTTCCTCCATCCCCTACCCCTTGCCCCAGAGTCATGCAGTTTCCTGACAGCTATGTAGAAGACCTCCACACAGGTGGGAGATGGGACTCTTAATGCCAGTGGTGGATGTGTCATTACAGCTTTTCAGAGCACAGCTTTCCGGCAGCAAGCAGGTATGTCACCACACTGCCTTGCACTGTTTCATTAACTGAGAATGTTCTGAAGGGAAAGGCAGTGAGGGAGCAAGTCCTTTTCCTCACAGGACATGCTCTAAACTTGTGACTGACTTTTTTTTTTATTACAAAGTTTATTTTTACATCATTTTGCACATTTTTTTTCCATCTCGATTGTAATCCCTGTGGGTTTCCCATCACCAGATCACCCCTGTGCCACCACCCTAGTCCCATGCATTTCCCTCCCCCCCCCCCGTTTTTGATCCCATTCCCCACTCCGCCCCCACAGAATGTCTCTGGTATATGGTTGTTCATTATTTTTGTTATTTTCTCACCTGGTCCATTATACTCCTGCTATGAGTGAAACCATCCGGTATTTTTCTTTCTCTTTCAGGCTTATCTCACTAAGCATGATCTTTTCCAGCTCCATCCAATTTGCTGCAAAAGACATGTGTTTCTCTTTTTTGGTTGCTGAGTAATATTCCATTGTATATATGTACCACATCTTTTTTATCCAGTCATCTACTTTTGGGCATTTGGGCTGCTTCCATGTTTTTCCAATTGTAAATAAAGCAGCAATAAACATGGGGGTACAGGTATCTTTTTCAATCAGTGTTTTTGTGTCTTTTGGATAGATACCTAGGAGTGGGATTGCTGGGTCGTAGGGAAGCTCCATGTTTAGCAGCTTGAGGAACCTCCAGACAGTTTTCCATAGTGGTTGTACTAGTTTGCATTGCAGGAGAGTTCCTTTTTCTCCACATCCTCGCCAACATTTGTTGTTGCTAGTTGTTTGAAGATGTGCCATTCTCACTGGGGTGAGGTGGTATCTCATTGTGGTTTTAATTTGCATCTCCCTTATTACGAGTGATGTTGAACATTTTTTCATATGCCTGTTGGCCATCTGCATTTCCTCTTTGGAGAAGTGTCTTTTTAGCTCTACTGCCCATTTTTTGATGGGGTTGTTTACTTTATTTTTGTTGAGTTTCATCAGTTCTCCGTATATTTTTGTGATCAGTCCTTTATCGCTACTTTTGTGTGAGAAAATGTTTTCCCAATTAGTGATCTTTCTGTTTGTTTTTAGTAATGTCTCTTTTGCTGTACAGAAGCTCTTTAACTTGATGTAGTCCCATCTATTTATCTTTGCCTTCACTATTGTGGCGTTGGGTGCTCTGTCTTTAAAGATGTCGCTGAAGTGTATGTCGTGTAGTGTTTGACCCATCTTTGCTTCTAGGTATTTTATGCTTTCCGTTCTATGTCTAGGTCTTTAATCCACTTCGAGTTGATTTTTGTGACTGGAGTGAGGCAGTGATCTAGTTTCATTTTTTTGCATGTAGCTTCCCAGTTTTCCCAGCACCACTTCCTGAACAAATTTTCTTTGTTCCATTGTATCTTCTTTGCTCCTTTGTCAAAAATTAGGTGTCCATAAACTCGTGGGTTTATATCTGGGTTTTCTATTCGAATCCACTGGTCTGTATGTCTATTCTTATTCCAGTATGACTGACTTTTTATACACACCCTTTCACAAGTGTTTCCTTTACAAATACTACCTGGGATACCTCCGCTGCCTCCTCTTTTGCTTCCCCCAACCCAGACACTCTAACCAATAATACATACTCCTTCAAGATCCAGATCATATTGTCCAATCTGCATATCTCTGATATCTCATCTAATGCTTATTCTTTTAGTCCCCACTTCAGGTTGGGACTAACAGAAAGAAAGTTCTGGGAAAGAACTAGGGAGTTACTTTTGCTCAGTGTACAAAATGAAGAAGCTTTTGGTTTGTTTTTAATTTAATTCAGTCTTCTCTTTGAGTCTCCACCTCCCTGCGCATTGTGGCAATTTAAAAATTTCAATTATCAGTACCTAGTGTCTGAGATTTAACCAGTCTTTCTGATTAAAAATAATCTTGTTCTCCAAAATGGCATCAGGGATAACATCCCAATGACCCATTAACAAAGGGGAAAACATACTGCTTTTATCTTTTCCCCAAAATCTACCCTAAATGGCTCTCTGAGGCTTTGGCTTAATAGGGGATATTGGAACACACATGTCTTTGGTTTCAGATGTCAGCACCAGACAAAGTAGTAGTTAGCCCTTCCCTTGTATCAATTTTACTTCTGAGGAAACCCCTCTCTCCACTTTCTGGGGCTGTAATCATGGAATGACTGCCAGCCACCTGACTTAACAGGGATTCAAAGAATTATCCTGGATTCGCAAGGGGAAGAAAACAAGGTATAGAATTCTAAGAGGGAGATCTACTGCCCTTAGGTACAGCTGGGGCATTTCCTAGCTTGCTGAATCCTGGACCCTACCCCTAAGATTCTTTCACTGAAGACAAGGGGACGCAGCAGGGATGCACCTGGTATAGCCCTCCAGGCGATTTTGATGTAGGTGGACCCTGAAGCTCAACTCCAGGAGCCTGAGTCAGGGAAAGGGAAGTGTGGCCAGAGAGGAGCTGGCTCCCCCTGGTCACAGCACCAGCTGTGCCCTGATACTTGATATTTCCTTCTCACTCTATTTATGTCATTGTCTAGCTGATGCAGTGAACTCCTTACAGATGAGGGATATATTTTATTTCTATATGTATCTACTCTGCTTGGGTCTTTAATGATACCAATGCTCAGAAACGAAATCTGTGGACCTTGGCAGTAACATATACCATTATTCAAGGTCAGGGCCCCCTAGAAAAATGAAATGGAAAGCAGGACCTCAGCTGCACAACGTTGGAGTATTTGATTCATAACCTACCTCACCATTGGTCTGAACAAGGTCTTGCTTTTATTTATTTCCACGGTTAGGTAGTTTTACAAATTAGTTACACATCTATGCGCTCATCATCCAAAACAAAAGCTAGAAATTTAACAATACCTACCTACCTGTAACCTGTGGCTCTGTCCATCCTCACCTAAGGTAATTCTATTCCTGAAATTTTTCTTAATAATTCTATTGCTTTCCTTCCTGTGCATTTTTTATTGCATTGCCACGTATTTCTAAAGCACATATTGCAGTGCTTTTAGTTATGATAACGTTATAAAAAGGGAAATGTTTTTTATAAAATAATTTGAGGGGGCTTTTATCCCTTCATAAGCTATATTATACTAAGATTCATCTGTGTTACGGGTTGTTGCAGTTCAATATTTTAAAGATTGTAGAAAATTATGTGTGAAAAAAAGTTGATTCACTCTTCTTTCAGTTTCAGGCATTTGGGTTGTTACAATATCTATGCACTGTAAACACTGATGCTGAGAACATTCTTGTACATATGGCATTATAAATATTCAAGAATTTCTTTTGAGCATATAACTGCTAGTAGCTTTGATCGGTCATAGGGTACCTGAATAGTTAAGGAGAGAGGGCTAAACTGTTTTTCAAAGGTGCTTTATCATTGACGCTCCTGCTGGTGTCAGGAAAGATCCCATGAATCATTTTTCTTTTCAACACTGGATATTGTTCCACTTCATTTTTATCCATAAGATGGACATAAAGCATCTCATCATTGCTTTAGTTACATTTCCTTGATTTCCAATAACAATGTAAAATTTCCTTGTTTCTTTACTTATGTTTCATGTTTGCAATCTGCATGTCCATGGTTTTTGTTCATTTTGCTTTTGATTTGGTTGTGGTTTGCAGGATAGTTTATATATTCTTCCTCCTCATCACTGCTAATTTTTCATTTTGTGACTATTTCCCCCCCCATTCATAACTTGTTTTTTTCATTTTACTTAAGATGTATTTTTTCTAAACAAAAAGTCTTAATATTTGAATGCAGTCGAATTTACCTTACATTTGATAGTCAAATCTCTTTGTGTCTTGTTTCACATATCTTTCTAAATTCCAGAGTATAAAAAATACTATTGTATGGTTTTGCTAATAATGTTATAATTTTTGATATATAAATCCTATTAAATTAGTCCAAAAAGCTTATGTTTTATATATGATGAGAGATAGTTTTAGATAGTTTTTTTTTTTTTTCCCATTTGGTCATACATTGCTTCCAGTTTCAAATACTGGGCATTTTGTGTTTCTAGGGCATTACTTTTCCCTGGAGACTTAAGGGGAGTTCTGGAGTGTGGATTCCATCTGTGGCCTTCATTGTGCAGTTCCTCTTTGACTATTACTGATAGAGGATTGAATGGTCAAAAGGATTGGGGAAATTGAATAGACACTTTTTCTCAAGTAGCACACCTGCGTTATGTTAGCATCCTAGGAATTATGTGCCAAGACATAGAACTTCTCCTGGTACCTTTGCAGTTAGGGAAGAAATGAGTCTTCTTCAAATGATCATTTATCTTATAGCAAAAAATTGCTTAGGCCAATAGAAATATTTCTTGTCATTTCTCCATATACCAATAGCACCCACAACTGGTGTTGCTCAGAGCACATGTTATTCACGTGACACTGTGCTAAACACAAATGTTCATTATGTCTTTCACTGCACAGTTATGTGATTTTACAAGAATCACTTAATCTCTATAGAACAACTATAAATCATAAGACCAAAGAAGATTTTCCAGGGGTCTGCAAATAATGAAAATCTATGATTTAATATAATATTGCTGAATCTTTGTAGCACTAGTTAGTGTCTAAACAGCCTCCACCCTTATATTCCCCCCAACATTTCTGATTGTCCTACTTGAACTGGGAGCAAAGAATCTTTTGTAAAAGGTTAAATGGATGAAAGGAAATTGCATTGTGTTCCTCAGGTCAAACAACCAAACTCAGAACTTCAGAAAAGATAAATGAAATCATGTGCTGGAGACCATTTATAGTCTTTAAGAAAGAGCTGGTAAGTTTTAGGACCTGAGTTTTTTCTCACCACAGTGTTTGGAGGCATCAAAGATCTTGAAATAAGGGTCTGTCCCTCCTACATACAGTTCCACAAAGCTGCATCAAGTTTCAAAATGCCCCTTCTACACTTGGGCATCTGAGAAGAGGCTGTGCCTCGCATCTCTTCCTTTTCTATGTGACTGATCGCAGAATTCAATCTCAGAAAGAAACCTTCAGATCCAAAATCAGAAAAGACGGCAATTTAATAAGCTACAGAACAAATCCAAGAGAGATTTATTAAAGTGTCTTTTTTTTGGTTGAAGTATAAAATTGGCTTAAAATCAAAGAAAAACATCCCTTTTGAATCTCCAAAAGTCCTTAGAATAGCAGCTTTTAATGACATGCAGGACAGCTTAATTGAGGGAGGGGTTTGAATCCCAGATCACTTCTTTAATGGCAATCCATTATACAATCAACTCTTATGCAATTTTTATTTTATTTTTTATTTTTTAATTTTTTTAAAGTTTTATTTATTTGTGCATATAGAACTGGGGTACAGGCCAGAGACTTAGGGGCGGTGAGAGGCTTCACCAGAGACAGAGTGGGGAACAGAACAGGCAGATCGACAAAGCACACTGCCCAGGGGAGCAGCGGGTGGGTCAGGAGAGGTCTGCTGCGCCATGTGGGTCACCTCCGGGACAGGCGGGGACAGAACTCATGCGGAAGCGGCTTTAGATTCTCAGTGCTGTGCTTTAACCCACTGCGCCACCACGGAGGGCCTTTTTTTTTTTTTTAATATAATTTACCTAATTAAGACTAACAAACAAAATCAGACCATTCTTATACCTTTAAATCCATGTTCCATGGAATTCTTTCCCAGTTTTGGAATGATTCTTTGAACAAGTGGAAACACACAAATGAAGAAATTTATGTAAGTCTTTAAAGAGCTATATGTTTACTCCCATATTTTTTGTTTTCCCTGTACAGTTACAATAATAGATGGTTTGAATTATAGTGAAGGAGGTTTGAGAAGGTTCTGAGTTTTTTATGCTGACCAATTTAATTTGATTTTGGTAATTTCTCCAACTCCCAAGATTTTCCAAAATAGACAGAAATTTCCTAAAGTGCATAATACAATTAAAGTGGAAGTCGGCTGCAGATTTATTTCAATTCAAGTAATATTTATTGAAAATCTACAAATAAGCAGTACTGTGCTGTGGGAAATATGAGAGAAAATAGTAATAGGTAATTTGATAGCCATAATTTATTTAGCCATTATTTAGTACTAGTCACTATGCTAAGTTTTTCATACATTATCTCATTTAATTATCAGGATATCCCTTTAAGATGTAGATACTTCACAAGTGAAGATGCAGAAGGTTAGAAAGTTGAAATATTTCGAATAGATACATAACAAGTAGCATGCCAAGCCCAGGGTTTACAAGCACATTTTCTGAACTCCTTGACAATTTAGCTTACAGTTTTGAGACAAAAGATTTACCCCAAACGTCTTCAAGACCACGTAGGCCAAGAATTTAGTAAAAATGAAGGTGCAGAATTAGTTATACCACTTAATAAGATAGCTATATCAAATGGATATTTCTAATGCCATCATTTTTTTTTATTTGCAAAAGATTTTCCACTTGCCTATAAACTATTTGAGAACTTCCTTTGCTTCCCAAAGAAGTATGATTCCTTTCATATTTTCCCTAAAACAGTTCTATTTGGTCAGTTGTTCATCTCCTTACCTTTGACAGAAATAGTAAAAAGAGAAATATTTCCTACTCCAGAAACAAGAGCTAAAATGATCAATGGATTCTAAGCTCAGGGGGATACAATAGGAAGTTGTGAGGGCTAGGGTGGAAACTATGCCTTGGGTGTATAGGATGGCTGTGAATCAGGGCCCACCAGTTGTTGCCATGCCAATATGTGAGTTCAGTGCTCTTTTATCTTCTCTTCCTGCAACCTCACTTTTGAGAGAAGTCTGATTTTTATGTGAAAACTGAAGATATATATTTTAAACAATATGCAGGACAAACAAAATCTACATGTGGATCCAGAAGAATAACCTCTGATAAATTCACAATTTAACGAATCTATAGATTTTTAGCAAAATTGTTATGCTGTAATTTATCATTTATGATTTACAAATAGCCCTATTAGTATAACTATATGTAGACTTCACCAAGAACAGTGTTTCTAGAATGTGGGAGGCAGGTAAATGGAGAAGGTGGGATGTCAACTGAACACTGAGGGACAATGGATGTGATACAGGTCCTCTCTGGGACAGTCAATGGGGAGACATAGGCACATTGAGCTGGAGCACTGTCTTTCTGTCTCTCAAGCTCCCAGATATCTCAGAGTTCTTCCTTGCTTGTCACGCCAACTTGCTATAAAGGGCCTCAGCCCACACTGTTAGCTCAACCAGCCACATTCCTGGGGATGCTAGGCCAGTGTTGTCATAAATAAAATTTATTTTTATAGCAATTAGTAGTTTCAAAATACTGTTTTTGTACTTTTGGAAATATATAAAAATACATAGGCTGTCATGATTTAGAAGTAAATATTGTTTGTTCTTCCTCTCATATGTGTGTGTATGTGTGTGTGTGTGTATACTTCTAATCCTTATTATATATATAATTACACATTTTATATAATTGGAGTTTTGTAATCTACTTTTTACACTAAGAATTACTGGGGACATTTCCCCAATATTTTTAAGAGCCTCTTAGAAATCTATTGTATAATTGGACTGTAACTCTTTTCATTATTTTTTACTATTTAGGGGCCTTTGAGTTCTTTAGGTATTATATGAGAAAAAAATTTCCCGAACTCTTGGTCTTAAGAGACAACTCATTGTCTTTGTTCATTATTTCTTTATTACTGGACATGACCCCCCCTATTCCTAGTGCTTGTCAAGGATTTTGATTTTTCCCTTTTTCCCCTTCACATGCCCAGGCACACACAAATACAAACATATACACGTGCATACTCATACTCACTCAGACATGTAGGATTTTACACATGATAGACCCAGCATAAAAGAAACATGCTGTGCTCTCATGAGGAGATGAGGGAGTATGGGCCAATTTGGGAGGAGCACTCATTCTTGATGGGGGACTAAAGGGTTGTGTCTGTGTGTGGACCTTCTCTGCAATCCCAGGCATTTAACTACAGCCACACGGAGAGCCCTCATTAGCCCCATGCAGCCAAAGTGAATTTGTTGAGTGTAACACCCTCTGGGCCAGAGTGACTGCCCAAGTGGAACCCGACACCAGAGCAGAGAGGGAAGCCAATTACCCAAAGGCAAATGAAGCTCTAATTATGGCTTCTGCTAAAGAGGGTGAAATTATTTGAGGAGAGACCTCCCACTACTGAACCACACACTGGTTCCATTATTCAGGACATAGGCCTGTCTCAAGTCCTGATTTAGCTCTCTTAACCTAAACACTGCATCCCCAGAAGCATCCAATTCCTCATCTATCAATTGGGATCAATATAGGATGCATTACCACAATGGTTTACTATGAAATAATGGGAGTATATGGGGTCATGCCTGTGAGAGGCATTTATTGGGTCTGGAACTTTGTAAGGGATTATAGAGCATCATCATCATCATATCTTCATCAATGGCTTTTATTAATATAGCTGTTATTTGTGATTGTCCCATAGTGGAACAGAATATGTATCTGAACCCAGAAGAACTGGATTCTCAGCTCTGCTCTTTTACATTGACTCCAGCTCTGTCTTAAGTGAGGAGCTTTGATTCTGGACTATGTCAGGTCCCTTTTGCTCTAGGTTTTTGTACCTATATAAGCTGAAAGCCACACATACTCTTCCTGGAGCCTCAAATCAATTCTGTCTCATGGTTGCTATTATACTTTCCACTTTTTGCAGGCTCTGAAGTTGAGACATAGACAGGAAGTTATGATTCAGCTCCAGGTTCCTAACATCTGGACTACACTTTGATGTGTCTCCAGCAGTTAAGTTAGTGGCTGCTGATATATACCTGAGCTCATGTATTCTTGTAGGCTGCACTCAGTGCTTTGGAACTGGCAAAGTTCAGAACTCTGCTCACGTGACACTGTTCTGGCATTTACTCACCCTCCAAACTGTAGGCATGAAAGTGCAAAGGAAGGCTCCTGTCAGACTTCAGAGCCAGCTCCTGAAATCTCAGGATTTAACCTAAATGATATATTTTACCTAAATGATATGTTTTCTTTTTGGTTGATTGGCTACTTGGGGAATTATATGAAATATTGTATGTATTTGACACATTAAAAGAGTTTAGTACACATAGCGTAGGTAAAATGTCTAAGCTGGGAGGGACATCAATAACCAGTTATCCATAGATGGTCAAACTCACCAGTTCAGGTAATGGGGAGAGCAAGCCCACCCACTTCCCTGTTTCTACCACAGCAGAACTATCATTCTCTTCTTCCTTTCTCTCTCTCTCTCTTTCTCTGTGTGTGTGTTTGTACACATGATATATACAATATATGTGTGTATGTCTGTGTATGTGTGTTTGTGAATTTAAGACTGCTCTAAAAAAAAAAAAAGTAACCATGCACTCACACAAATGGATCTATAGCAGACCCCGTATTCTAGAGTGAGGGGGAATGGATCTGAAATATTATGTGACTCCTCCAAGGCCAGTGAGTTGTCTATGTGCCAAAAAGTGTTATCCCTTGAAGTGTGACCTTGTGTAGTTGGGTCTTTCTGTTTCAAATCTGATTGTTAATGCCTTAGGGAGATGACAGGTATTGGACATGCCTGTGGCTGTTTTGGGATATCTTTACATTGCTGGCTCTCTGGTGTCACTGTCACTGTAGTGAACTCAT
The DNA here is from genome assembly GCF_000260355.1 of Condylura cristata. Taxonomy (NCBI): domain Eukaryota; kingdom Metazoa; phylum Chordata; class Mammalia; order Eulipotyphla; family Talpidae; genus Condylura; species Condylura cristata. The sequence goes on from NW_004567109.1 coordinate 56,758,166, forward strand.
GTAAGTTGCCTGTGGTGATTATTTACCAGAGCCTCCTCTGGAGGCCTTTGCAAGATGATTAGGCAGTGGTTCCAGCCCACCTTGAATATACCTCACTGCCCACCAACTTCCATAAGTATCATTCTAACCATCTCCATTTCTGTATTTCTTTTTCTCTAACATTGCTGAGTCTCCCACCCACCTGCACATCTTTCCTCTGCAGCCCCTTTTTTAAATTTGCTGCTTTTACTCTCTGTCAGAAACTTCACCTTGCTCTCTCAAGTCTGCTTTTGGCATCTACTAGAGCTCTCCTTTGCCCAGGCCACTCCAGCTCAAGGACATTGGGTAGGGGAATGAAAGCCTGCAGACTCCATTGAGATAGTGTGGGCTGTAGGAACACATTCCATGTCATTTTCCCTCCAGGAGAGAGCTATAACCACTTTTTTTTTTTTCTGGGTCATACAACAAGTAGGCACACCTTGCCAAGGCAAGCTTCGCCCCTGCCCTGATGCAGCACAGTCTAATCTCATTTGGGGGAAGTAGATCTCCCCTACTAATGTGGCTAGGGCCTTGATTCTTCTGGATCTGCCAACCCTGGCATTACTGTGTTAAGAAGCATTTAGATCTTTCCTATTGGGTTGAGCCCATTTTTGTCCTAAGAATTGCTACTCTGCTCTGACAGTCACTGGTTCTTTTACCCAGGAGGGATACAGTAAGCTCTGAATAGATTTAAGCACCCCCAACCCCAAATAATAAAAGTGCATTTTTACAAATGTGTTGTTGGGTCATTCTAATCTATGTCCTACTAGTGAAATCATTATGGGCTCCCAACACAGATGAAAAGTGTGTCCACTCTTCCCATGATGAGATCACAGAAGTTTTGATCTGATGACAGCTTATGCCAGAGACAGGGTTTCTTCTGGTTCAAATTTGGTTGTTCAGAAGTTAAGCAAATGCAAGAATTTTCATATTACAGACCTGAAGGTATTTTCCTCCTTCTGCAGCTTTTCTGAGATGTTTCTTGTATTCACATGACACTACCTGATTGACTTAGGCAGAATGCTTTCTCTGTATTCCCAATAACTGGCACTGAGTAGGTGCTAAATGACTGTTTAAAAAATAAAGGAAAAATAACTTTAGTTGAACGAAAGCAACACAGGTGGTTGGAGAAAATACTGTACAAAAAATTGGAAGAATTAAATTCTAGTCCAGGAAAGTACTAACAAGCTATGTGAACCTGGAGAAAACACTTAACCTCTCTGGGCTCTGTATATGATCAGAGTTGGATCTCTAAGATCCTCCTGTCCATCTGTCATAGTCAGCAGGTCTGTAGTGAACAACAGCTTAGAAAAAGAGACAGTCTCTTCAAGTACTATTAAAGCTGCTTGAAAAGCATTTTGTTAATCCTGTGGTTTTGAGGGCACACGTGTCAGCCTGACAAGACCCCAAAGGACTCATTGTTCAGATGTATCCCGGGCAGTGTATTGCTGAGGTCATAGCTGAGCCCATGGTGTGTCACTGAGAGGGCTCTTGGGAGACTTGGGACTTCTCCAGTCATCTGAGTCCTTGAAGAAGGAGCAGCAATCAGTACAATAGCCTCACTTGCAGGTGGATTTCTGTCTCCCTGCAGATATATCTGTGAGCCTCAGGAAGTTGTTGTTCATCATATGTGTCCCAGCAGATGTCCCAGATTTGCCAGGACCTTGCTGCCATGAGATGCTTTGCTTAGTTTGGTTTGGTTTATGGGGAGTCTGGGCTCCCTTCTGGCTGCAGTGGCAGGTTTTAAAATCAATTGCAGCCCAGGCGGTGAGAGGTTCACTCCCACGCTCTGCTGCCTGCTCCAGGCCTAGGCTGAGAAATCAAGAAGGTCCCAGTTACTTCTCAGGAAAATCTGTGGCATTTTCATGAGCCTACAGTGAGTTACACATCTTGCTAGATGGTGGGATTTGTCTTTTAACAGCAGAATGGCTTGTATTGGCATTCAGCAGAAAGAGGAGAAAATAACTACCTAAGCATACAATGTGTTGCTTCCTCTTCCTGATGCCATACAAGAGAGATGGACTATCTTGTTAATGAAGAGAGGCAACATTTAGGACAGGGTTTCTAACTCAGGAAATGTTCAGTGATCCTCTGTTATTATCAAGGTACTGAGTAGCCATTTAAAAAATACAAAGATGGCCCTATCTGCTGGCACAGTAGGTTAAAGCACAGCACTAAGAAGCTAAAGCCATTTGATCCCCGCCCACTCCAGAGGTGATCCACATGGCATGGCAGACTTCTCCTGACCCACTCACTGCTCCCCTCACCAGTGTACTTCATTGATCTGCCTGTTTTGCTCCCCACTCTGTCTCTGGTGAATCTTCTCACTGCCCCTGCATCTCTGGCCTGTACCCCAGTTCTATATGTACAAATAAATAAATCTTTAAAAAAAATACAAAGATGCCTAAAACATGATGACTTCCTCGAGGAACTTCATTTCCAAATATCTTCATTTTACCACTAGACATCTTGATTAAAATGCATGGTAAATAATCTATAGGAGAGATATAAATGGAGTGCTATGTGACTTCAGAGGACAGAGCTAGATTATTTTCTAGGCTTTCTTTTTCATTGTTCTTTACAACATCTAAAAATTTATTTAACAAAGAAGAATAGGAAATACCAGAGATCTTCAAGCCATTAATATTTAGCCTTTCTTAATTTATTAAACTAGGTTTTGATAAACTCTGGTTTTTTTTAAGTGATTTTTCCTTTGAACCCCAAATATATAAAGGACTTCTCTTGTATGTTCCTCTTTACCATTCTTTGTGAGTTCCAGTGGTAAAGTGCAGGATTTATTTTATTTGGGTCTCTGAGTAGTATCTGACAGTGACTTTGGAGAAATCTTGCCACTTCAAAGTAAGTGGTTCTCAGTTTATCTATAAATGGGAACAATGATGAGCATTAATGTGAATCGTAAATGAAATAATGCTTAGCAAGATTCCTGGATGGTAAATAATGGCACCACTCTATAAGTAGTAGCTTAAAAATTATTATAATTGTATTTATAAGTTATTCATTTATAACTATACTAGTAACTTTCATTATATCAGTTCAGAGTTGGAACCAATGTAGAACCTTAAAAATAAAATATTGCTTAAGTGGATTTTTCAAAATATGAAGGGAACAATGGAAAATAGAGCATATATGCTACCATATGATAATAATTACTTTTATACTTTTTTTAAGAAAACATGTAACAACTTACTGATAGTTACAGGTAGAATTGTACAGGATTTTACGTGTGAGCAAGCTCATACTTAGTAGTTTTAACTACTGACTTGCTGTTTTAACTACTGATTTGTTGTTTTTTGTTCCTTCTCAGTCAACTTCTGTCATAGAAAGGGAAAGGTAAGATCAACTGTTGAATCAGTACTATCTATTACTCATCTTGCATAAACTACCACTAAACCCAAGCCAGTGATAGGGTGATAGTTTACAAGGCCAATTTCAAGGCAGTGTTTTGCCCACTGGCTCCCAAAGCTGAGGGATTCTCAGGAATATATCCTGGATAGTCAGCTTCTGTTGTGCCTGGATGGCAATCGATTTTATAGATTTCTTTCAACACAACAGCTTCAGAAGTCTCCACTGCCCTACAGTGGCTGATCCTATCAAACTTTTGCTAGATCTTGCTGCTAAGACTTTCAGATAACAGGGTCAGTGCAATTAATAACCACATACTTTGGATGATAAGGAGGTATTTTTGAATATATTAAAAAGTTTCACAAAACATATAACTCATGGAGTTCAGTGACTTCATGGAATCAGTCCCTGTTCCAACCTCATCATTTTACAGCCAAAGAAATGGGTCCAAAATGGGAACAGGAAATGTCCAAGGTCATCCCATGAGTTATTGGCAGAGATGGTACCCGAAGCCAGAAATTCTGATTTTGCTTTCTGTCTTTTTTCTTGGAGTATGAATATGCATCTCTGTATGCAAAATTACTTACTTTAACATTTAGGATAACTAGGTATGCTCAGGTACAGTGCTGATTCAAAGGAGCAAATCATTTTTTTTTTATTCCCTTTCAAACTTTCTGTTTATGTCAAAGATTGTATACTTCTGCTATATGATCTTTAACCTTTCTCTACTTATGTCCTTATGACAAGGGAGCAGATTTCAGGTTCAAAACCCTCTTAGAGTTTAATAAACATGTTTGCTTCCAGAGTATTGATTGTTATCCTTAGTTTCCACCTATGCAAGAGATACTGGTTTTCCACTCGAAATCATTACTTTTTCTTTTAAGATAAGTACAAGCGATTAGACTGAATTTACTTTATGACAGAATATTAAGTAAATAATAATGTAGGCTATAAATTTTAAAGAGTACATGATGGGTCTCCATTGACAAAAGTAATTTGTAAATAAAGCTTGGGGAATATGTTACTCTGCATTTTAGAATGTTCTAAGCCCTTTGAGAATAGATGTAACTGAATTGTAGTTTCCTGCTATGTCTTCTTTATACAGCAGTGAGAAAACTATTATCAGTTCTCAAAGAAAAACACAGAAACTACCCATCTACCAGAGACTCATTCAAAATGTTGAGAATCTTGTTATTAGCAACTTTCCTACTAGTCAAAGTTCAATTGGTAGCAAAATGAGTTTCAGTATGTAGGTTGTTTTGTCTGTATCTTAAATAATAAACTGCATGCTATTTCATTTGTGTAGAACAGATACTAATTTTATTTTTCAGGGATAGATGAACTATCTTAAATTCTGTTTTATACCTTATTATTGTGTTTTTCCCTTTCTAAGAATTTCTCTAGCTTCTGATTATTTTGCTATTCAAATAGAGGAGTGAATGAAAGGGAAAGGTGCCAAAATGTGGTTTGCCTAACATTTTCCTATTATTATCATGTATGGAAGATTAAGATGTATAGAATGAGTGAAATAAGATCATCACATGTTTCTTGTATTTATCATTATCTAGATCAAGTGAGGGTAAAAAAAAGAAAAATGTACTATTTGGGTGATTTTTCTCATTAATTTTAACAGCTAAGCTTTCAATATTAATATTTTACCTGTTCCCTGAAACAAAAGGTCCTGCTTACCTATAATTTAGTTACCCTGGATACATCCTGGAGCTTTGCTGCTCCAGTTGCGGCTCCCAGGCACAAGCTCACCTTTGATAAGCACCCTACAGAACTCACTCATGTCCCTCATGCTGTGGGCTTCCTCTCACTAGCCATTATGTATTTTTGTGTGTGTGGAATACCCTTACAGTGGAAAATTTATTCTCATTTAGAGGAATCTGGAAAAAAATGGAAGGTGGTGTCAACTTCTGATAACATACGAGCAGTTAAAGTCAAATGCTTGAAAAATGGGCTTCTGAATCAGCAGAGATTTTCCAAAGTGACTGTTGGAAATGCATACCGATAGGTACAATGCTAAGATGCCAAGAAATACTGCTACTTCTATTATGGCTAACAAAAAGATTGCATTGCTAAATTCAGGGCTAGGAAGGTTAATGATGATACATTCTTTTTTAGTACCAAAGATTAACATGATAACTTGCATATTAAAGTTAATTCAGACACACTGCTAATGGAGGAGGCATACAAAATTAATTTCTGCAGCACCTCATAAATTATGATCACTCACTCTTCTTGGCTCATGCTCTTTGTCTTGGCAAGTGCCTCATGCATACTTAAGAGTGGGTGCACTTCAATTAGTAGCAGGGCTTCTTTGACCCCTGTGAAATTTGGGAGAGCTGAAGTGTGTTCCCTTCAGTCCTTAATCACTGCCAGTCCTCTGCTGGGTGTTTCCCTGCTGGCTTGTGTGTACTTCATCACTAGCCAGATTGTTACTTCACAGGGATTTTGATTTTAATAGTTAATAAGATAATGGAACTGAGGTGAGAAAAGTAGGGGTGGAAGAAAGAGTGGCAAGAATTGTTCATTGTTCATGCAGGAGATTCTTCAAGAAATGGTGGGGACAGGACCTTTAGATAACTACTGACTTGTTCCCTGTCAGCTGACCCTGGAATTCAGTTCTGCCCTCCAGAGCAGACTCTGGAGTATGAAGTCCAAATGTGAATTTGGGTGCAATACCCCAGAGAATTTGTTTGGCTTCCTCAAGCCTCATCTTGTTCACTTGTTGAACAGGGAAACAAATAATACCTATCTTAGAGCAGTATCTATTTTTCATTTTGATATAATTTACCGTAAAATACACAAATCTGTGTATAGTGCAATTAAATTTTTACATATGTATACACCCATGCAACCACAGCATATTTCTTTTTTTTTTAAGATTTATTTATTTATGCATACAGCACTGGAGTACAGGCCAGAGATGCAGGGGCAGTGAGAGGATTCACCAGAGACAGAGAGGAGAGCAGAACAGGCAGATCGATGAAGTACACTGCTGAGGGGAGCAATGGGTGGGTCAGGAGGGGTCTGCCGCGCCATGTGGATCACCTCCGTGGCAGGCGGGATCAAACTCATGCAGAAGTGATTTAAGCTTCTTAGTGCTGTGCTTTAACCCACTGCGCCACCAGGAAGGGCCCCGATATAGCATATTTCTAGTACCCAGAAATTTTCTTGTAAATAATAGTTTACAGTTTGTGTTGCTTACCAGAGGCCAAGCAGGAAGAATGCTCTATGTGCTTTACAGTTATTATCTTATTTACTCCCTCAATCTTGTGAAAAGTGCTTTCTTTTTCATTATTTTACAGATCTAGAAACAAAGATAGAGATTGTGACTTGCCCATGGTCACACATATAATATCTGAGATTAGGAGATGCCAAGCTCCTAATTTCCCATACTCCACTCTACCATTGACTCTATAACACTACTCATGTGACCTGTACTTATTATCAGAGAATGAGAATGGAGCCTCCTGAGTCTCCTTAGTGGTAGATATCTTTTTCCATCCCTCTTCTTCACAGTCCATTTTATCCTTCTGCCTTGTCTTGGGCTAGGAGGCTATGCTGGCACCCTAGCAGGGGCATCCTGTCAGAAGAGTGCCAGCTGTTAGCTGTTAGTCCATCCCAGCATCAACAGTTAGGGCTCTTGACATAGTCATCAGCTGTTCCCAAGAAACCCGCCCTCCTCTCCCAGTCAATGGCATTACTTGGTAAAGTGACAGTGTGAACAAGCTTATTGGTTACATTGCCCAGCTATGTGGCAGTTCAGGATGCCTGACTGCCTTTGATATCTGCCTAAACCTTGTCCTTCTGATTATTTAAAACCTTTTAAGTGAAAATCCTTCATGTTTCCAAGTTCCCAAGATGTATGACTCCCCAGTCAAGCCCTATTCGGATCCCAGTTGTTGCTGTATTTCCTTCTTCTCTTCTGTCTAGTCTTTCCTTCACCCCTCTTTCCTTTCATCATGGTCTTCATGGTCAACTCAAATAAACTTTAACAAGCCACTCTGCTAAATGCATTGCAGCTGCCTGTTATGAATTCTATGTGGAAGGTAGCCTTGTTCCATCAATGTGTTTTTGATATAAATGAATTCATGCTTATCATTTGCACCATACTTTCAGACACATTTAACCAATTGTCTTTTTGACATGGATGACTTGCAATTATTCAAACTCAGGATTCACAAATTTGTATTCATTTTGTTCATGAAAACCTTTTTCCTCTTTCACTATTTTTCTGTGAGTCATTCAGCTAGCCCCCAAATTTTCTTGTACCTCACTTTTCATTTTCAGTCAATCACTAAAGCCTTGGAATATTTCCTCTATTTGTCTTTAATCTGGTCATTTCTTTCTGTATGTCTTTACCACTTATATCCTAGTCCTGTACACTCTTGTGCCACATATGACACTTGACGTTTACTGGGTTTTCGATAAAACATTTATTCACATGAAAAATAAATGAAGGACCTATATAAGGACATTATAGGGACTCCACTTCCATATGTTGTTTTCATGTTTCTTATATGAATATAACACAGTCAATTAACTTCATTTAAAATTTGACAAGTTAACATCAAAAGTAGCTAATCACTATTAACTGAATGTAGAACATAGTATTAAAGCTCATATGAGAGTTTAATTTCTTTATGAATTTAGTAACAATTTCTTAAGAATTTAGTTGCTGCTTATAAGCAATTGACCTTTTCTAGAAAGTGTATGATAGAAAGTGTCTGATAAAAGACTATCAGACAAATGAAGATCCACATTTTGTGACCAACTTGAGCACCAATGTTAGCTTTGCCATGGGCATAACCTCTTCTTTCCCCCTTGTATTTTTTTTGGACTAAGGCAGCATAGGAAGAATTATATCACAATTACAATAACACATGACATCACATGTAAAATACTAAAATCAATTTCATAGGAGTATAGACTGAGTCTTATTGGCAGGACCTGAACATAAATGGAAACGCACTATGTTTCATTATATGTGTGTACACACACGCGCATACACACACACTGTTCCTATCAGTAGGCAGTGGGTCTTTTCTTTATTGCACCTGGACTGCCCCAAGGGTAAGGGCCTTCAGTTGTCTTCCATTTTATAGAAAGCTCATTACATATCACTGATACTTTTTCTCCTTACTTCCTCCCTCTCACCCTTTCCCTTGCTTTCTCTTCATTAATTTGATAGTCCAAACTGGGTCTCTTAGATTCCCTCATTAAATGTCAGTCCTAAGTGTGTGATTCGTTTCTCAACACTCTTACTTGGGCCTTCCAAGTAAGGGCTCTCCTTGGCTCTGTAACTTGAATAGAGAAAGAAAGCAGGCAAAAGCCCCTCCCTGTCACCAGTGCCCACCCTTTATTCGCAGGGCTTTCTCTGTTCCTCACCTTCTTAACTGAATGCTTTTAGAAAATCAGGCCGGAAGATTTTCTAAGATTTTGGAAGATTTTGGCTTTCTGTTTTTCTTTATAGGAGGGAAAATGGCAGTGATTTCTCCCCTTTCCTCTATGAAGTTTCCTTCCAGTCTTTTCACTTGTTTGAAATATTGCTCACTTCTCTGTTTGCCTTTATCATAAACCATACTAGATTTTAAATGTCTAGGACCAAGCTTATACTCCTTTATGGGAGCTGTTATGGGGAAGGTGAGGGAAGGAGAGAATCAAATGATGATTGGAAACTATTACAGAACAATTCCATTTTACTAATGCTTGAATCCAGGAGAATTTTCTCATTTAATTCTCTGAAATGAAGGGCCCCTCTGTTAGTATTAAAATGTAAACAAGAGGCTTTTAATGTGCGTTTTTCCCAGAAATGGAATACTGGCTGCTCATATTGATCCAAAACATTGCTGTAAGTTTTTGTTCTCCTTGGTATTTGTAAGTTTTGTGATGGCAGCAGTACAGGATCGTTCATGTGCAGCTTGACAATTGCCAGTTAAGTGGCATTATTATTCTAAGTTACAAAAAGAAATGTAAAAGGGTGTTCAGAGGAAGCTTGCCTGAGTGATCCTCAGACTTTGCACTACCAAAGAGAACATGAAAATTGAAGATATCTATCCCAATCATCCCAACATGTAACTGCCTCTCGGAACTCAACTCTCTAAGTCTGTATTTCAGACAAAAAGGTACTTTGTGTGAATGATACAGATAATAACTTGGAGTCCTTTTCATTCCATCCTTCCTGGACCAGCTGTTCTGTCAGGTATGTTAGTTGGGTACAGCGGGGGGTGGGGGGGGAGTTTCAACATGCTCTGCTTCGGACACAGAAATTTCTTGGGCTTAGCATCAGATCCTTACACTTCATCATATTTAATAACTTCATTTGGGCTTGTATTTTATTTGGATCTTCTTATGAAACAAGCATTTTAATCCCTATTTTTGGGGGAGGAAAGGTAAAATTACTTGAGTCCACTCAAGTCTTCAGCAGTATGATTGGGAGTCAGACCTAGACTGTCAGTCCTGAGGTTTACACATTTATATGACAGAATATTGTCGTGAAAAAATAAGTCACCGTGGTTAGGAAGATAGTTCTACAAGGATGGAGGATGGAGGGGAGGTGTAAAGATGAAGAAACCACACATGGTTCTCCTTTAGCACCTCTCCCCCAGTCCTCAGCTCTTCCCACCTGGATTCCTCAAGGATCGCACAGAATGACAAATATTGAGATAATCCAACATTAAATCGGCTTCTGATTCTAACAGCTGCCCTCAGTGTAGAGAAGGCTCTTCTCTGAAACATTGATTCATGTAACACTTACTAGGATCCTGCCCTGTGATAGGGATTTGTTAGTGGGTGGGCTGAGAGACACTCCAGACCCCCAGATTTGCATGACTAAGTGTAGGTTCTGCCATCTACTGCATAAAGACAAAACATGCTTTCAGTGTGCAATAGAAAATAACTTTAATAGAATTAGTATACAATATATAGAGAGAGTAGAGAAAGGATAATATTTTTCATGTGAAACACACTAAGTTCCCCATTATGCTCTTGGGTAAATCCAGTCAAATAGAGTTGACCCAAAGTGGGGACACTGAGGCCCTAAATCATGGCACAGGTCTAAGGCACCTACTGGTGGGGACTCATAGGAAAGGGGCTTAAAGGGCCAGACAAGTCTGAAAGGAAAAGAGCAAAATCAAAGTACAAGTCAAAAGCTGCCATTGTCAACCTCCCCATTGGTCTCTCACACATTCTCTTTCAAGTGTCTTCTTTCATGTTCCCCCAAGTCCCTTGTACAAATTCAAGGCCAAGAAGCAAGTACAGCTTCTTCTTCACATGTCTCTCTGCTTCACTGCCTCAACCAAATCTCCTTAAATCTTCTTTGCAGTCATTTTTAGCTTCTGCTCAGTTTCTCCCAATGCTCAGATTCACCCTTCGTTGGGTGGGACTGGGAGCATGGAACCTTCACTTTTGAGATTAACACTGTTACATGCTGTGTTAGGAACAGTGGCAGACAATTTGAAAGCAGTCATTTCAGCCCAGGTTTTCACTGTCATCTGAGGAAATACCTTGTACAGTTTGAAGGTCATAATTGCTGTTTGCTACCCAGATGCAATGAAATGGGTAAGCACAACCAATCATAGCTGAATAAATAGCTAGTTGAATTTCAAAACCTAGGAGTGATTGTACTGAAAACGAAATCACTGAGTTGGTAAACACAGTTTATTGTTTAATTCTAGGATTAAGTTGTTTTTTTTTTTTCTGTTTTTTATTCCCCTGGAACTGTAACCCTTACTAAAGCAAAACAACTAACCATTCAGTAAATCAACCACTCAATGTCTTGGATTTTCTATTTAAGACCAGCTTAATGGAGCTATCTAATTCAAAGTGTGGCTGCTTTCAAGCTTTCAGAATTCAGGAATTGGGAGTAATTACACTCATGAGCACTGGAGTTAGACAGGTTTGCATTTGAATCTTGCTTCTGTTGTGGTCACACTAAGTGACCTGAGAAAACTGTTCAGAGTTCTTATTTTCTCATTGTAACTTAGGGACAACAAAACACATGGAGTTGGGTATTAAATAAACTCCCAATATAGTGACGGGAATCTACCAGAAATTCAACATATATTAAACATCTCTCATACTTGATACTCCATTTCCCACTCCTTGTTACTCCCAATAGATTTCTAGAAAAATGATTTCTGTCCTTTATCAAAGTATGTTTTATAATGACTCCAACTGCTGAGAAAACCTATTTGATTAGCTCAGAAGAAGTTAAAGGTGAAGAGTTCCTGGTTAAGTGGAGATGAGAAATTGTTTGAGGGGGCAAGTGCTGGGGTGAAGGGCTTAAGGAGTTTAGTGTAGCATAGTGCAGAGGAGAGGATGTGGGTCAGGAATGGTAAGCCCTGGAGAAGTATGGGTTGAACTGATTCTTATAACGGACATCCGAAGTGCTTATAAATTAATTTGAATTCCAGATGTCACTGAATTAGAACCAAATGGGGGCAAAGCATATGACACAGCCCTTTACAGTCAAAAAGCTACCTGACTCTCTTCTCCTCTTGCATGAATTTGAAATGGAGCATATTGCTTTGATAGGAATCCTCCTTTAAAGACTTCTCAGATTATCTAGTACAGAGGTCACTTGATTCAACCCCAATATTTTTCATCTGCTACTCCTCCCATTAGCCAGGGTTAGGAGGTGGAGGGGTGCACACACGCTATACTCTTCTGGCATGGCATTGCAAAATTCATCATTCTAAACAGTAGGGGCAAGTCAAATTTGGGGTCATGACTCAACTGGCCATATCTTTATTTTCCTAAAACTACTTTCTACAGAGCTGGGTTAAGATCTAATAGTGTGCTGGCATAGCAGAGGCTGGTTAGCAATGGCAGTGTAAGTAATCTCAGAAAGTATGCAAGGGTAGCTGAAAGTGCAAGACCTGTCAAAACTCACCAGTTGTGTCCTCATGGATCTCAGAAGTGATGGTACCAGGACGTTTGTGCAGCTACTTCATACTGTAGAAGAAATATGAGGGGAATCTTTCATTACCTGTAATTGTGGTAATAAAATGGTCACCATGATTAGAACCTAATTTGATAAGCCCAAAAATGAATCTGCTCTTCTTTCACTCCGATGTGGAAAGTGTGTGTTTATCACATCTAATCCATCACCTGATGATGCTGCCTGCACGCTACAATTTGATTCTTGTCTTTCATACTGCAAACTAATCAAACTTTCTTCTCTCCCCTCTACTGTTTCAGTAAGGAGGCATGATAGCTTGGTGGATGTAAACGGCTCTGGAATAACATTTCCTGGGTTTAGATCCCAGTTTTGCAACTTACTGTGTGATATTAGACACATCTCTGACTATCTCTGAGCTTCAGTTTCCACATCAGTGAAATAGGTGTGATGATATAACTCTTCACAAAGATAACACCTGGCTGAGAGTAAGGGCTCAATATATATTAGGCTTCTTCTTGCCCTTTACAAAAAGCCTCCTCCATGTTTTCCTGCCTTTCTTTTGAGGTCCTCCAACCCTGTTAAAAACACAAAATGAAAACTTGTTTATCTTTACCTAGTACTCAAGCTCCTTTTCATGGCCCACAGGTCCTAATGAGACCTGGGCCCAGCCAAACTCTCCAAGTTTATCATCTCATGCTGTGCTCCCGGTTTCCTGTATTCCGAGCACACTTGCCTCATGTGATTACTCCAGCATGTAAGTTTTCACCACAGATTTTCACATGTCTATTCCTCTGCCTACAATGCTCCCCTAGAGGCTCTTCTAGGTTGTTCCCTTTTCCTCTCCAGTCTTCTTTCAAGTATCTCTGCCTGGTAGAGGCTTCTTGACTGCCCCATGTGTAAAGATCATCCCTGTACTCCCCATCACCCCCCAGACTCTGTTGCCCAAGTTACTCAGGCAATAATTACTCAGGCATGTTACTTGTAGGTATTGGTATTTGTTTTTGTAGGGCCAGCTCTCTGGACTGTGACCGTCTCTCTTGAGGCCCACAGTCATTTCTGTGCAAGATAGCTCTATGAGTACATCCTCTTTCAACAAAGACAGTGGGCTGCCTTCCATTTAGGGGTCCCTTTACTTGTGTGCTGAGATTATCTGGTGTTCTTAGACAGTCCACCCCCAAGGGCTGAATACTATGGCTGTTTTGTCACTGTGGTCCAAACTGTTACCAGCCTTCTTGGGTGCTGAGATGTTTGCTTACTTTGGTATCTTGCCTCTTTCATATCATAGACACTGCTTTCCTTCTAGTGTTTTCCAGCACACCTAATAAATAAGTCACCTGCACCTGACCCTCATCTCAGAGTTTGATTCTGGAGAACCTAACTGCAGAAAATTAATATCATCTTAAATTGTTTTAGATACCCTGTTAGTATACCCATGAGAACAGTGTCTCATATGATAAGGATCCATATACTTAAGAATATAAGTACGGCACATAAGACTATTAAAGCCTGCAGATTATGTCTCTAGTCAAAGTGACATTTTTTTGACACAAACACTCACATTCTCTTAAAATATCAATCTACCTTCCTATTGTCATTGTGCTTCTGAATGGCAAACTCAAACTTATTACAGGGCATTTGCTGGTAGGTTTAATGCAATATCATGTTTTATGTTAAATATAAAGAATATATGGTAAAAGCAATAGTGTAGTTGGAAGTTTAAGTGAATATCTAGGAAACACTTCTGGAAGTATGTTTCTTCTTTGGGATTTACTGTCTAATTATTTTTTCACCCCTGTAAGTTACCTGCAGAGAATGTTTGCAGTTGCAGAGTTCTGAAATCTCTAAATAGGCTGTGTTTGTTTAGCTGGGGAGACCTATTTTGGCCCTCAGGGTTCATAAAGTGGAAATGTACATCATGGCAGAGGCAGGCTGGAGGAGGAGTGAGTGATGATGCTGGATATTGTAATTAGGCATGTTTTCAGGGAGGTAAGAAAGTGAATCATGTGGTGCTGCTCAAGAATGCATTGGGGGAGAAGCCTAGTAGAGTTGTAAAAAGCTTGTAACCTGATCTGGAATATGAAGTTTGTGTGTAGTTATTGATTTCCCAGTGGGTGGAATTACTTCTCTTCACATTGCACTGGCTGGAGGAGGTGGTTGTGAGAACAAATTGCTAGCTGTCAGACTAGAGTTGTGTCTGCGGTGGTCCTCCTGCATACCTAGTTGAGTGAACCAAGTAGCCTCCGTCATCAGCAAATACTCCCCAAACCAAATGAAAGAAAACTAGCTAGGCAGTGCTGGGCTTACACTGCTCGGCCTTGCCTAGGAGAATTTTGAGTGACAGTGAGGGGTATTCCCTGCTGGTCAAAGGACCTGGGGGCAGGCAGAGGGAACTTTGACAAACACAATTTCTTCTCAGTCCCCAAGAGAGCTGAGCTGAGCTGAATTTGCTTTTCAGTCAATAGGAACTTGGCCAAAGTAGAATGAATTTCACCTAAAAGCCTTTAGAAAATCGAACAGGATTGAGGAGTCGATTAACCTGCTCTGGTGACAAAGCAAGGGCTGGCTCTGAGTGGAGTGAAATTTCAAGTGAAGGCTGCTGCAGGCTGGCTTAGAAACCAGGTAACTGCACTGAGGATGTGAATGGGCCAGGACACAGACATGCTGTTTGTGTTTAAGCTTCCTTAAGCTTCCTCCCAGGATATACTTGGGTCTGTAGATGGATAAAAATGTCCCTAGCAGGGTCATGGATGCCAGTTTCATCTAGATCAACTTGAATAGTGATTTTTTGGTTTTCCCTACACCCCCTTTATTTTGGGTAGGAGATGGGAAGTAGTAGCTTCTTTTTGTGGGCTTTGCATTATATCCAAAAACTTAGACACCAATCTGCATGCACCATGTCACAGAACTGAGGGAGGGTCAGTAGTGGTATTTTTTCAGCCTAATACACCCCCAGAGTGGCTCTTCAAGTTAGACAAAGAATCTCCATTTTTCTCTTTCCATGGAGCTAATATTGGGGAGAATACAGCAAGTGTTTCTGAGTCATGAAATTATTGCAAAAGCAGTTCACATATCAAGAGATCTGTGAAGTCAGGTAAAGCACCTTCTTCCATAGGACAAAACTTTCTCGAAGGAAGAAAGCAGAGTTCAGAAGCACTGCATTTTCCTCTCTGCAATCAATTCAACTAGAAAAAGCTCCTCTCTATGAAAATACAGAGTTGAGTTGTTCTGTGGGTTCCTGAGTGCTTGGTTTGAATTACAATGTGAACTTGTCACCTGATGGCAGATCTCCCAGGTTTTGTCAAGCATCATATACCCAGGGCTCATGTTCATTACCTCTGCCTCTAACGATTGATTTAAGGCTCTGCAATGTTTGTCTTTTTAAACATTTGTGTTTGTTTGCTTGGCAATCAAGTCACAATTGAAAAATGCTATTTCCTGAAGATTTACAGATAATATAATTTCATAGCTCCAATTATAAATGAGAAAAATTATTTCATTTCCAAGCAGAAGAGCCAGACATTTCTGAGAAACATGGTTAAGGAAAAAGCATGGCCCATTTCTGAAAAACAGGCCATGTGATTAATGGCTTCCTCAGCTGAATTCTTGCTGACTCTCAGCACCAAAAGCCTTCATCTTGTGGGAATGTTGGTTTTGATTATCTGTAAAGTAGACAACTTTCGGATTGGCAAACCACTGTTGGTTCTGGATCTATAGCAACCACAGCCTCAATGGTTTGTAAGCAATGTCGATGTGTACTGTCTTTCCACCTAGCAAATATCATCCTCCTTGACTTTTTTTCTGAACCTAGATTTTATGGAATCATAGAATTTTGGATGAGGACTTAACTATCATTCAGTTCAACCCTTTATCTGAATAACTCTTCACCCATAACTATCAGTAGAAAGCCACCTACAGCTTAAATACTTCTAGAGCTCACTACCAGACTTTCATGGTAATCTACTAATTCATTTCTAATTTAAGTAGAGCTTCATGTCTGGTGGCTTCACAAGGAGATCATTATTAATACCTAAAATCTATCAGCTATCATATTCCCTTGGTTCATATCTATGTTTTGGGATCTAACTAAAGTATCTCAACTAAAATAACAATAAAATACATTTTTTTAAGGGAAAGCCTGATTAAATTACAACACAGCTCTTTTTTATGATCACTCAAAGAGTAAACACAGTAGAATGCTGTCAGTTGTCAGTTAACACTCTTGCTGGGATAGTCTGGTAACTCCATTTAAAAATAGTGACCTTCCAATAAATGTAGTAGACTAACTAAATGAATGAATGAGTTAGTGAACTGCCTGGATGGATGAACCCTCTGTCTTTGCATATCTCCTTCCCATAAGCCCTAGTAAACGTATTTAACAGATAAGAGAATTTTAATGATTTTAACCTTAAATTACCAAAGGCATTTTAGACTTTAAAACATTTTCTTCTTGTATTTTGAGTTCAAGACCATTGACCAAACTTGTCGTCAAGATCTTATCAAAGCTTAGATTTAATAGAAGAGAAGACTATGATCCTGTCTTAGAAGTTAGAATGTAGGGGAGGGAGGATGGAACCCAGAACTTTATTTTCTTTGTCACCACCTGGACTACTGCAGGAGAATAATCATTGGTGTCTGCCCTTGGGGCTTTCCTTTTTCCAACAACCCTATATATTGCAGTGACATCAATCTCCATAAAACACATCTTTTGTTGATTTCTTCTTGCTCAGAAAACTGAAAAAATAAGACTTTTTGTTGATTTTAAAAATTTATTTGTTAGAACTGTTATCTTTCAAAACTAATTTTTGAAGAGTAAGAATTTAATAGCTTTATTTAGCAAGAGATGCACGATTTTTATTTTGTTGGGTATAAATGACATCTGGATTTCATTCTGAAGAGTCACCTGCTATGAAATATAATTCTGGAGATACTTTTCTAAGTCACAGACTGGACACATATCTTTCATAATAATAATAATTGTTGACATTGTGCCAGGCAGTGTTTTAAATATCTTGCATAAGTATCTTTATTTAAGTCTCCCAGTGACACCAATAGGTAGATACTATTATACCCTATTTTGTTAACAAGAAAAGAGAGGGACTTGCCCAAATATATAAAACCAGATATTCATGAGCCCATAATATTGCCCAGCAACAGTAAAGTCAGAATTGGCAAGTTAAGTGTCATTCACCTCCAATGACAAGTAACTTACCACATCAAATGAACTCTTCTGGTTTTTTCTAACAAGCATTCTCACATACATGATTTCCTCTAATAGATCAAAGTTTCAAAGTCACAAAATAGCATACTTTAAAAGATAACTTTTAAAATAAACTTCTGAATAAACATTGCAGAAAGTTTCCTTCACATTTTTAATAGGTAGCTCTATACAGAACTCAATTTTATGGTATTTAGATAAGGGCTAAATAAAGATTTAACTCAAATTTTCTGACAATCACTATGTAAATATTATCCAGTTTCCCCCTTTATCTCTCCAAACAAAGGTAATGGATAACTGAATATCTTGTACTCTCAAAAGTCATTAAGCCAAGGATTTTGTGAGTCCAATTAAGTCCCATTAAATCTGTGGTCTAGGATTTCATCTGTAATTTTAAATAAAGCTGAATCAGAAATTTTACATGCAATATGGTATCACCATACACCTATAACCTAACACCTTCTATTACATTTTAGAACTTTCCTTTTACAAGTCATCTCCTGACATTCTACTTCCAGGAGACTATTCCACTTACCCTAGGTCTGTGTACTCTAAGTCACTCTCTATTCTTTAATCTCTATACTTCCTGTGGCAATATTATGGGCTCATGAATATCTGGTTTTATATAGTTGGGCAAGTCCCTCTCTTTCCTTGTCAACAAAATAGGGTATAATAGTATCTACGTACTGGTGTCACTGAGAGACTTAAGTAAAGATACTTATGCAAGGTATTAAAAACACTGCCTGGCACAATGTCAACAATTATTATTATTATTAAAGGTACGTGTCCAGTCTGTAACTTAGAAAAGTGTCTCCAGAATTATATTTCATAGCAGGTGACTCTTCAGAATGAAATCCAGATGCCAGAAGAAGAAAGCACAGATATTGGGCAGACTGAGCAAGAGATGTTCTCTAGTTTTCCCCACTTTCATCTTGTTCTATTTTCTACATTTGCTATTGGTTTTTGCTGCTAGTCGCTATCAGATTTTAGTATCTAGTAGGTGAGAACACTGTGCTTCCAGAAATGTAAAGCCTTCTATATCAATATGTTCACTTCCTATTTATTTTTTTTAAATTAAAGTTAAAACTTAGTATATATGAGTTACAGTTTTTTCAAGAATAACTTGGTGGGGATGACTTGAAAAGTTTTTGGAATTTTGGGGGTGGGTAGCTCAAGTTTTTTTCTGTTTTCAAGAACAATATAGAAACAAAGTTGTGTAGGATTTTAGAACTTTCCAGAAATTTTCAGAGACAATAATACCAAGAGCCATAGCCTTCTTTGCAAAAGTTTCATTTAAAATAAAAGCAATACTGACAATCTCACTCTTGGGCATCTAACCAAAGAATTTGAAGCCATCAATACAAAAAGAAAAAAATAATGTTCCATTATATTCAGAACAGTGTTATTTACAATAGTTTAGCCATGAAAGCAGCCTGCATGTCCATCAGTGGGTGATAGGGTCAAAATGTGGAGTACTCTTTGGTCTTACGAAGGGATAAAATGCAACATTTTCCAACAAAGTAGAGAGAGTTTGAGCAACTATTTGTAGAAAATCAAGTTAGAGAGATTAGAACAAATACTGGTTATTTCCATAGCATCCATTCAATAAAATAAAGTATTTCCAACAAGCACCTATGAGGACTCTTGTGTTAAGGTGGGGAGGGGGGATGGGACAAAGGGTATAAGGAATAATGTTCGGGTAAAAAATAAAATGGAAACTACTGTGGGCAAAGATGTAAGAGAGAAGTTCATTTTTAAACTGTTGGTGCATGTGAAAAATGTCCATCAAGGGGTATGGCAAATACAAGTTACCCATAAAAGAGAATACTGAAAACTGTTATAAAATTTTAAATTGATCTCTATGTGTATAAACATACAAAGTACTCCAAGAAATTTTGGTGAGCAAAGAAAATCAAGGTACAGAAAAATATATATTTTGTTCCCTTCAATAAAATGGTCACTTTTATAAAAAAGAAATGAAACCAAAATTGTATGTTTTATATTGATATATACCTATGTGAGATACACACATGTATATAAAGATCTTGAAGGCTTACCATCACAGTTTGATTATGACTTGCTGAAATGAAAATAAAAATGTTACCACATACTTCATAGTGGTACAGTTGTATATATACACGTATGAACATACATATATGTGTTCATATGCAGATAAACATACATAGTAGAATAAAAAATAACTGGTTGCTTATATAGAGTAGGGCTTGGGGAAGTGCCAGACTGTGAATGATGCCCTACGAAAATCTTTACCTAATCTTTAATAAGTAAATATTTTACAAGCAGGATATATCTATGAATTATTTATTCAGTGAAAAAAAAATATTTAAAAAAGAAGAGAAACCAAAAACTGAGGAAACTCAAATGTTTCTGAACTGCTTTCATTCCAGAATGCCGAGACATTCTGCTTCCTGTCATCACCAAAGAATTGAAGGAGCTGCTGGAACAGACTGACGAGCAGCAACACCAGGTCCAGGAGAAGAGGTATTGTGTTGAATTACTCAACAGCATTTTGGAGGTCCTCAGCTGTCAGGATGCGGTAAGTCCTCATGTTGATGTAGATGTTCTGGACTTTGACTAGGGCTGAGTTGATTAAACTCTAAAATATTGATGCTGATGAATAGCAGTTGAAGTCTAAAGATAAAAGTCAATGGCTTGCTCAGCAGGCCTACTTTTCCATGGCTAACTCCCACAGTTGTGAAAGATGACTTGGAGACTGCAGTTAAATGTGTAGCACTTTGTCTCCATATTTCTTGTCAGGCAGGCTTTCTTAGGGTATAGTTATGGACCTATTGCAGGCTTTTTAGATGACTTTTCCATCTGCTAAAACCCTGGTTGGCAGGGGGATTTTCCTATGCCTGTGTGACTGAGACAACAGTTTTACCAGTTTTTGTAACTGTGTCCTTGAGTTTTGTTTCTCCGGTTATCTCCCATGACCATGGAAATGGTTAGGACACTTCTGGTATGAGCATATTTCCTAGGTTGAGACTTTGAGAATGGATGGGGAGTGGGATGTTCATAAGGAGATGGCTGTAGTAGTGCCACCAATACATGTTTTGTAGTCATCTTTTAGGGATTAGGCAGGGATGAAATCAAAATGGAGATCAGTGAGAATAAGAGGAGGCTTTGAGAAGCAGAATCTACAGACAATGATATGCAAGATGGAATGGAGACCACTGTAAAAATTAAGAGGTGATATTTTATACTCAGGCCTAGAATTTTTTAGATTTGGAGGAGAAAGATAAGGGTTCTTGATTTGACTTAGCTTCTTTTGTCCTTTAGTAATGTCAGGGAGGTATCTGTCTTTTGATGGGCTTGTTCCAGAGGACTGTGTGCACACAACCAACTAATCTTTTTTAAGTATTATATGAACATTCCTCCCCTGAGGAGGAACATCCTCCCTTCCTTTAGAAAATCCTATGAGAAGGATTATCCATGATTAAGTACAATTAGAAAGCTCTGCAAAGCAGTATTCTGTTGCTGTTCATTTCCTACTCAACCATGATTGTGTGCTCCCTCTTCTGTCTCTTCCTTTTCATGTTTTACCATCTCAATATAACTGTGAAGGTAAATGAATGATTGCTTTATTAATTTGTTCATTCAAAACTACATATGATGAACCAAGTGTACTTAAGACATCTAGGTCAGAAATACATGGTCTCTTTCCTTAAGACAATCTTTATATACCTTTAAATAAGTAATTACAATAATAATGACTAAGCTCTAGCTACATACTATGAGTTCCGGAGCTACAAATACAAAACCTGTGTGTGTGAGTGTGTGTGTGTGTGTGTGTAGGTAAACATTTTTGTCAAGGAAATGTCACAAAGTAAGCAAATCTTCAGCTGGATGTCCAACGATGAATAGTTAATGGTTTATTTGTTGTTTACTAGGTACTGTGTTATCCATGCTATCTAGAAAATCCATGCCTGCTTTCTGCTTACCCTTAATGATGCTATATATCATTATTCCCATTTTACAGATGGAAAACCTGAAATTCATATGTTAAATGTTTGAGACCAGTCAACACATAAATTACAGGGTCAGAATTAAAGTCTAGGTCTATCAGATTCTAATCTCTGTATAACCATAGAAATTGGGAACACAAAAACATGCTCTTTTTCTTCTCATTTTCTTTCTATTCTCACCTTTGTTACAATGAGAGAGAAAATACAATACCCCATCTTGGAAACTCAAGATTTACTCTGTATGTCAGGGTGACTTCATAAGGACATTCACTTGCCAGCCGTTGGAATGGTTCCAGTCTTTGCTTCTTGATCTTTAAAAAAAAACAAAAAACCTTTATAGTGTAGAAACATGAAAGTTTTCTTCAGAACATCCTAACATTCAGAATGTTAGTGTTTCTTGCCTTTTAGTTATGCTCAAATTGGGGCTATGCCAGTGGACCCCAGTTTGAGGAACACACACAGTGGGCTAGCTGCCAGCTTCCTGTTTTGGGTAGAATGATTGTCCCCAGTTAACAGTTCAGATGTAAAGCTGCAATGCTGAGACTCTGCCCAACCCATGGGAATGGGTTCTGTCTTAACAGGCATCCTCATTTTACACATTCAATAGCTGCAGACATGGTGAAAATAAATGAGGCCTCATACACCCTCAGTACATGGGACTTCAAAGCCGAGAAGTAAGTGGGAGGCTTTGAGCTCCCATTGGAGGATGTGGCATCTGGACTTGAGGTATGTGGGAGGTGGGATGTCACTTTTACTGCCTCTGAGTGTGCATTTTCACACTGACTTCTGACTGGGGGGGTTAACACTCCCTTCTCTAGGGTGAGCATTTTTTTCTGCTGGATGAGTTATTAGTTACTATTATTACCATTGACTTTGATACAAGACTCTAATGCTTTCCTCCAGCTTCACACCCTGCCTTTCCAGCTCATGAAGATGGAAATGTATGTTTTCTTTGACAAAGAAATTCATTTAGTAGCCATTATTACTTTGAGCTAAACTGAAAACCAGAGGTACAAAAGTATCCAATCTAAATAACTCTTGGTCTAGTAGACAGCAGCTGTTAACACTGGTTGCATCTTTTAAAATATATATATATTTATTTATGCATACAGAACTGGGGTACCCACCAGAGTTGCAGGGGTGATGAGAGGATTCACCGGAGACAAGAGTCAGGAGCAGAACAGGCAGACTGATGAAGTACACTGTTGGGAGGAGCAGTGAGCTAGACAGGTCTGGCAGGGGATCAAACTCGTGCTGCAGTGACTGTTGATAGCTTCATAGTGTTGCACTTTAACTTGTTTTGCCACCAGGGAGGGCCCTGGTTGCACATTTGCATCACCTGAAGAACTGTTGGAAAGCAGTTCTGCTTATTTTGATTTAATTGGCCTGGATTAGGCTGAAGTATTACAATGAAATGTTTGTACACAAAGTGATGCTAGCAGGTAACCAGGTTAGAGAACCATTGGATGTGTTTTTGATTTCTACGCGCACCAACTTCTCAAAACTAGAAAGTTGAAAGAACATTTTAAAAGGCTCCCAGGCTGAATGTCCTGGATTTTTCTCCGGGTTGTTTGGATCCTCCTTGCTGATAACAGCCTAACTGTTCATTTTTCACTGGTTCTTTGTTGGGGCCAGGGAACAACCTGTCTCCTCAACCCAAGCCCAGGCTTAGATGTCTACCTGCCAGAATCCTTTGCCACATGTGGAAATTGAGCAACTGAGGCATTGTGAACTTGGGGATGGGAGAGGATGCTTGTCTTCAGTAGATTGCCCTTGTTTGGGTAATTACAGCCCACACAGCAGGCCTGGCATGAGGAAGCTATATTTTCCTGTTATTACCTTACCCATTGTAATCCTGGGTGGCATATGACTCAGGAACAAATGCCCTCTTCAACTTGGGTGCTGATATTTTTTTAATGATAGTGTTGAGTTCTCTCACCCCACTGCCTGAGCTGCACTTAGCATATGAAAGGGACAGACTCAGGTGAAGGATGAAAGGCTTGACTTCTGCCTCTATTAACTCCTTTTCTCCCCCTAGCTGAGGGAGTTTAGTTGTCAATTCCAGTTACTTTGAAAGGCAGTTTCACACCAGCTTCCTTCTGTGCCTTGCTTGCTGCTGAGTAACTCGTAAAATTTGATTCTGCACCAGACCCAGAGGGAGTTTGCTCCCCCCCCCATCTTCTTAAAACAAGGTTTTTGTTTCTACATTTCTTTCCTCTTACAGAAAGAGGAGTCATCATTTTAGACCCTGTTTAGCCATCATAAAGTGGGTTAATTTTCTAATTCTGAGAAGGGGTTGGTGCTAGCTGGAGCCACAGAGGTAGAGAATGCACAGAATCAGCTTTTAAAAATAAACTATTTGACTAAATCTAGGGGATTTTTACCAAGGCTCTTTATTAGTCGTGAATGATTTGGGATTTCTGATATTTTTATTCATCAACCTAGACATCAACATGCAACTCTCTTGCTCATGTTTTTTTCTCTTGCATGGAATGTCCTCAGTTCCTTTCTTTCTATGCCAGCCAAATCCCAAATCCCTTTTAATTTCAGCTTGGATAATACTTCCTTCCTGAAATATTTCTCAACTTATTGTCCTCTTTTTCTCTTCCCAACATCGGGCTGAATTCTCTGCTTTTCTGTAACTGGGTTCAGGCTGATGTGACAGCAGTGACGGATTTGGATCCCCTTGCTGTGTACGCCCTTGCCTGATGCCAAGCACCAACATTCCAATCGAAAGCCTGGCTTCCCTGACTCCACCGAACTTAGGCCTCGCGTATTGCCAATTCCACCTCACTCATACCGTCTTCCTGCTCCACTAAAATCCTCTCAGCCCCTCACCTCACCACACTGCATTCTTGCACTGTTGGGCTGCCTTAGGAAAGAATTACTCTTCACGCTCCCAGGAATCTCCTGTAACCCTCTCCAGTACTCATACTCTGCTTTTGTCTTCCGAGGAACAGCTTCCTCCTGCTCTTCTTAGCACCTTTGCTGTCATCCTCTGTGGCCTCACCTGCCTGGGGATAGAGATCATTCCTAGAGCAGTTCTACCTGCACAGTACTTGGCTCATGAACCTGTCTGTTGGAGGAATGAATAACTGAATAAATAGGACTTTGCCTGAGACTCAGCGTAAATTTTGATTTCTTCCTCAGGTCTTATGTCTGAGTGCTAGGAAGTCATCCTCATTCTTTTTTACCTTCCTTGAATGTTATGTGCAGGGTTTGAATTTATCACATCATCTTATGACACATTTCCTCATTCATCCCTGCAAGGCCCTCCTTTGTCATGTGTGTGCACTTACTTCTTACCTTTTATTCCCATCCCCCATTCTCATTTTCTTACTTACCTTGCCTGCAATATGTGTTTTGTCTAATGTGTTGAATCTGCAATGTGTGATTTTGCATGCATTTATTTTTTTAACACACACACACACACACACTCATGCCATGCCTTTAAAGAGGATCAGTCATTAACAGTAAAAGCATTAGCATCTTTGGCTCCATTAGGGTCCAGATGTATGCAGAAGAGACTGTGGCACTCACAGGGACTGGTCTAGACTAATGGGTCTTCTTGGTCCAGCACTGTCCCTGGCCTACCTTGTGGGAAAGAAACTGACCTTGCCTCTGTGCTTAGTTGTCTTCTGAATGCATCCCCTATGGCCACCTGAGTCCTGGCTCTCTGATAATCCCAGGCAGCATGCCTGATGAAGAGCTAGAGGGAGGCAGCAGCTGCCTCTTTGTATTACCATTTAATTCCTGGGGATCAATACCAATGTGCAAAAACAGTAGGTTTTTCTTCTAACCTATCTGTCCCCTTGTATTTAAAAAAAAAAAAAAAAAAAAAAAAAAAAAAAGATTAAACACACACTTTATTCTAGAGGTTGGAAGAGCACACGTCTGAACTCCAGTCACTGCTCGACATCTCGTATGCCGTCAAAAAAAAAAAAAAAAAAAAAAAACAGGGAGACAAGGCATGCTGAAATTCCTTTGTCTGGTGAATTCCAAATAGAGTAGCTCATTAAGTCCCAAAGTTAAAGTTGAAATAGATGAGAATCTTGCACCTTTACCATCTCCAAGGGACTTTTGTTTTAATACTTTGTTCTTCCTCTACTACAGTGGGGTTAAATGTGCTGCACTTCCCAAGCCAGTGGAATAGCTTTGTCACATCATGGACAGTGATATATTAATTTTTTTCTTTCCTCGTACCATTGAGCCTGCAAAGTGCTTTCTC
The DNA here is from genome assembly GCF_000260355.1 of Condylura cristata. NCBI lineage: Eukaryota > Metazoa > Chordata > Mammalia > Eulipotyphla > Talpidae > Condylura > Condylura cristata. The sequence continues at coordinate 56,783,887 of NW_004567109.1, forward strand.
TACCACAACAGTTTATTTGTGGTCAGCACATGTCAAGGTAGGGTTTATTATCCCCATTGTACTGATGAAGAAGCTGAGCCGCAGGGAGAGGCTAGATGACTTCCTAACTCTGCTCAGAAAGTTCTAACCATCAGAGCCTTGGGTGAAATACCTACCTTACTCCCAAGTCAGCCTCACAAACCATATTGCCTCCTACCACTGCACATTACACTTGACCCCTTTAAAAGCACTTTCACCAACACCATTTCCCTAGTCAGAGCACAAGCTTTGAGATCGGCTATTTTCCTGTATCTATCCCACAAACGTTCAGAGCATGCCTATCACGTGCTCACTAGTCTATGCTGGGACCATATTGACAAACAGAGTTGGAAATATATCGTAACTCTGCTTCTTACTAGCTGGGAAACATTATTATTAGCTGGGGAGTCATGAATTCTGTCGGTAGAAGAGGAGACGCTGTTTCCCTGGATGGGTCAGTAGGACAGTAAGCAAAAACATCTGTGAAAATACTCAGGACTATACCTGACCTGTTCTCTCTACTCAAACCTGACTTTGCCTTTCCTGCCTATCTACTTCTTACTTCTCCTTGCTTCTAACACATCCCTATAATTATTTTAAGGACATTAAAAGGCCAAGTGGACTTCTGGGAGAACGAGAAACATATTGAGCCTGGGGAGGACTCTCTACCCCATTAGCACTGAAGGCATACCAGCCATGGTGGCAGCCAGATGCTTTGGAACCCTCACAGGTTCCATGGAAGGCTTGCCAAGAAGCAGCAGCTGTTGCTGCTGGAGCAAAATTGTCCCTTGCAGGGACATGGTCTTCATAAGATTTCCCAGAAGAGTTGGAAAATTGTGTCAACCTGACTTTTCAGGGGCTTCTTTGAGTGCTTGTGAACCTCAGGGTTCATGGTAACCACTGTACAAGTGATACGATGGAGCTGGCGCACACCAGCTCACGAGAACCCAGTGTTAAATATTTAGGAATCTTGAGAGTTGTTTGTTAAGTAACTGCTGTTATTAAAAATTTATATAAATATATAAAATTAAATAAGCTATATTAAAATCAAAGGTTATTAACACTCAAAACTCATCACTTCTTAATTACCTTATAATAACCTTGTGTTTTTATCTATGTGCTTAATGTTATTTACATGTATGTAGAAATACTTTTTATTCTCTGCTGCCACCTATCTCTTCCCAGCTTCAGCTCTGTGTTCAATGGCATGACACGGGTAAGGAATACCTGCCACAGAATTGGCACATGCCATATATTTACAGGTCTTTATCATTTCTATTCTGGAGAGCCAATTGATAAATATTTACCAGCACAACACACTTGAGACTGAGAGGAATTGCCCTAAATAAGAAAAAGCCCAAAGCTCAGGGGAACTGCCTATGCATGTCTTTTTTCCCCAGTGACCCCAGATCTGAAGGATCTCCTGGGACTGTTCAAAGGGAGGATGTTCTGGGGTAATTTTAGGATAAATTGAACACTCAGTCTAGACCAGGGATACAGAAATATGTTTTATTCCTCATGATAATTCTTGTGTGTTGGCAATGACTTCTTTTCTAGTAGTGTTGAGAATTTTGAGATCTGAAGTAAGCAAGGGAGCAGGAGAATTCTGATTCCTTCTGTATGTGGGGGTGTAGGGTGAGGACAATGACTAGGTGCCATGAATTAGCAGTTATTGAAATAGAAACTCACTCCACACAGCTGAAAGGCAGGTTTGACAGGAAGATTATCTTTCACTTCAGGAGACATTGACCTTTAGTCCTTAAATAGGATTTAATGATTGTAGAACTCCATAGTCATCATTGTTTCAAGGAAGAAACATGGATCAATACCAAAGTAATAGACAAAACTGTGATGAAAAATGGGATATTTGCATTGTCTCAAAGAATCTCCTCCATAGTATCCACATTTTAATGGAATAGGTAAATATAGTAATGGGTAAAGATCGTTTACAGCTGAGAAACCTAACCTTAATCAAATGATGAAGGGGAGCATGACCAAGACAGACATTAGTATCATGCTCCTTTGATGTGAAGTACTGAGAAATTCACCATACCACATGTATGGGAATCTTACCCAAAATCTTATCTAATATCAACCTCATATTGAGCAAACACTCAACAAACCCCAACTGGGGGATATTCTACAAAATAACAGACTAGTGGGCTTCAAAAGTTAAGTTGAGGATAGACAAGTAAAGAATGAGTCATGTCACACACAGATCAGGGGGTACTTAAGGTACCTGGTGATATAGGTGTCATCCTATTTTGAATTAAATGCCAGAAAGTGGACATTAGAGTGAAATCTGAGAAAATGAGAATAAGGTCTGTAGTTTAGTTAATAGTACTGTACCATTGTGAATTTTCTGGTTTGAAAATTGTACACTGATGATGATATCAGTTATCAGAGAATCTGGGTGAAAGGTATGTAGGGACTCTACACTACTTTTACAACTTTTCTATAAATCCAACAGTCAAAATTTAAGCTTATTTTGAAGTAGTTAGGGATAACACTCACTAAGAATGTGGAGGAGCAATTCCCTAAACTACACATGGTACCCTGCTTGTGATGATTCAGCCTATGACTTTTCAACTTCATGATGACATTAAAGTGATATCCACTCAGTAGAAACTGTTCTTCAAATTTTGAATTTTGATCTTCCCCCAGGCCAGCAATGTGCTGTACAAACCTTTCCACTGACACTGGCCAGTCCCTTGTCAGCCATGAGAGCATGAGGGAAAGACTCTCCAGACAGATTTTCACTTCCAGCACAGTATCCATTAATTTCCCGAGCTATCCAGTACTTGACTATAAAATAGGCTTTGAGTTAGGTGATTTTGCCTGGCTGCAGGCTAATGTAAGTGTCCTGAGTGTGTGATATTTAGAAGGCAAGGTGTATTCAATATATTTTCAATTTATGCTATCTTCGATTTATAATGGGTTTATCATGACATACTAAGTAGAGGAAGATCTGTACACCTGTTCCAGTAAGAAAGGATGCTGATATATGAGGAGTCTTTTCTTTGTCATCAGTTAAAACACCAAATCCACAAATAAGTAACTTTACTATAGAATCACACCATATTAATTGGTGCAGATAATGTAACCTCCCACCAGTATAAATGACCACTAATCCAGTATGAGGCTCTGGGGCCTGGGAAAGTGAAGAATGAACAAGTTTGTCTTGATTTCTAGGCCCTCACAACTACAATATTTCACTTGGGTTATTTGAATGTCCAAGTAATAATTCTTAGGCTACTATGTAGGGCTTGAATATTACCAGATCTTTGTTTGGCAGACATGGACAGTGGATAGTTTGACATAATTTACCAGGTAGTCTTTAGGTCAGTTGTTCTCAGAGGAATCACCTAGAAAATTAATACAATTTCTAATTTTCTGATTACTAAATGAATAATCCAACATGTTCTGTTCCATAAAGACCAACTAGAAATACTTTCTGAGGTGTTCTTTAATATTTTTTTTCTGCAATGACCAATATTCAGGGTGTGTGTGTGTGGGGGGGGGGTTGTCTACAGCCAAATTCATGATAAATTCTCCATACTGGCTCCCTCGCTGATGAGAGCAAGTAATGCCTTTTCCTGGGAGGGACAAAAAGTAAAACAGGGAACCCAAAATTCAGTAATCAAAACAAAAATATTATTTCAGTGTAATGCTTAAAAATCAGCACTTTGATATTGTTTTCATGCAGTTTTTGCGTATATTTTTATTTTTTAAATATGGTTTTAAGGTTTTTTTTGTTTTATCTTAAATACTGAGATTTTGATGTCTCAAACTTTGCCTGTTGTTGATCAGCTTGCTCTTTCACCCAAGCTTTCTTAGTGTTTTTCCATCAGCACTCGCTTATTCAGTAACAAATCTGGATTCTGACCTGTGAATGAGCAAGCAAGGTAGCTTGCAGGAGCAAAGTTTCCTTGCCATTCATCCGCAAGACTGTGGAAGGGCTATGGACCCTTTCTGTCTGCAGGGAATCCTGGGATAAAAGCACATGTTGAAAGGAACAGCCATTTACATTTAACATTCACTGGGCCAACCACTTGATTTCCAAGAAAGCATTTCTTGCATGCTTAAATTAAGTCTTCCCTTCACAGTTGGGAGGTATGAGTTAAAAGCCTGCTCAGCAGCAGAAAAATATAGCTATGTTTGGTCCAGGTTACAGTTACTGAGGGAACTATAACTTTGATTTGCACAACTGGTATAAATGTAAATCCTTAAGTGGAATGTGTTAAGTGAAGAAGGCAGCACTCTGCTTCTGAAGGTGATTCTGATCCAAAGCTCTGTCTATAGTGCTCCAGCTATCATATATAACATGGGATAACAGGTAGGAATAGCACCAGAAAAATTTCATGAACCATCCAAGAGTTCCAGAATGGACATTTTTTTCAGGGAGATTTCAGATCACATTAATCATAGAGATCAGTACAATTGATTTAACAGCCCAAGTTTGAAGATAAAGCTTTGAATTTCAGAGTAGTTTCTCCAAGCAGTCTAACCTGCTAATGTCATTTTGATTCTCTATTATGTGTTCTTTTACCTAGACTTTCAATTCAACGTTTCTCTCCAATCACATTTCTTACTATTTTCAGCTAATAATTTGTATCCTAGAGAGTAGTCTTTCACTTTTACACTAAGCATTCATGTATTTCCTCTTTCTTTGTCATCTGCCTCTTTTTCTCAATCTGGAAGGCATCTTTTTCTTCTTTCTGTCAGTCCTTAAGACCACCAGTTATGGTTCACAACTTGAATGTAGCCAGTATTTATAATTTTTTGTTTGGATATTTACTTAATAAAAGTCACCATGTAGAGCCTCCGTGTGGCCTAGGGTTAGGTCTCAGCACTATTACCATTATGGCCTGAGTTAGATCCCCACCCAGGGAGCTGACCTACATATGGTGCAGCAGACCTCTCCTGTCTTGTCTGCTGCTCCCCTCAGCAGTATATTTCAGTCAGTCCACCTGTTCTGCTCTCCACTCTGTCACTAGTGAATCCTCTCAGCTCCCTGCTCCTCTTGCCTATACCCTGTTTCTTCTATGCCAAAAAAAAAAAAAAAAAAAAAACCCCCTACTTACTATTTTTTTCTGTAGGGTGGTATTCACATGTCCATGTTACCTGCCTCCCCCTGTGAGCACCTGAATTATGGTCCCTGAGGCCAAACCCTTCTCAACTCAACCTCCCCTTCCATTATGAAATTATCCCAGATTCATATTGCCCTGTCTTGGTCACTTTCTGGCTGCATTTGGGCAACTTTTAATTTTATTATAAAATTTAACACTTAATTATGTGCTGTTTTACATTATTCTTATCATGTAGATAAGATCTGTCTAGCACTTTTGTGGTTATTTCTCTTCAACAAAGGCAATGTCTTTCCATCTTACAGCTCACTGAATACCTACTGTTCAACATTAATTGAAAACCTACTGTTTGTGAGTCACCATTCTGGGCACTGGGTTCCAAGAGCCATCAAGAAAAAAGGGTCTCCTTCAAAATAACTTTGTGATCTTATGTCCTAGTGCTGCCCAACTCTACTCCTTGGAATCAGTGGTCTATGCATTTCTCAGGGCACACCCACCTTATGTTCTTCTCCATAGTTAATTTCCACTGATACAATGAAGCCTCTAAACATCCAAGTAAATGACGGCTGCCTTTGGAAACCTGGGTCAACATCCCTTATCTCTGACCCTGGCAGCCAGCCCATTCCAAAAATATGAATGTACCTCAGTCTTTTACAATTTTGATTTGAATAACTTCCTAGAAATGCTTTTATATGGGTGTCCTATGTCTGGTTTGCAGACTCTCCAAGGGCAGGGCTGATTCAGTCTTAAATTTCTCCTACATTTTTTCACTGCCTGGGCATAGTGCCCACTTCTGAGCAGATACTCAATAATTAATCTTTATGGTTTGATTGATCTTCCCATATTCAATTAGTCTATTTTCTAGAAATGCATGCTGACACTAATTTTATTTTTTATATTCAGCATAAGTGAATAAGAAAGGTAAATCTGCTGTTGCTGCATTAAAATATCATATAAACACAGGTACTGGCATTTAACATGGTTGTACTTCCAAAGTTCTCTGTACATTAGTTTAGAATTCAGCATGTGTTCACCACAGAAATAATTCAGAAGAATAATAATGGTCATGTTCCCAGCCTAGCCTGTGTGAACATATTACCTAGAATGTAAACTCGGAGAGTGCTTATACTTACTGTCTTCATTGCATGGATGTTTACATTCTTACTATTTCATCTTATCTTACTATTTCATCTTATCTTATATTCATTACACCTTGCACCTCTGTAAATGGTATGTTTTCTCATTTAGACATTATCTTCACAGAGGTAAGGACTGCATTTGTCCACTATAGCCAAATCCAACAGTTGTCACAGGTTAGGAAGTCAAACAATATCTGTCAGCGTTTTTTTACATAATTTCTAATTGAAAGATAATAAATTTTAGAGACCAGAGGTTCAATATGGATTCAAATCCTAGCTGTGTGTTCTTAGGAAAGTTACATGGCCTCTCTGGCCTCAGTTTCTGCCTCTCTGTGTTTACTATATTGCTGAGCATGTACTTAAAATATGTTTATTCTTTCCTTCCCTTTTGCCCTGATGTAACCTCTCAGAAAGTATTTGATTATTTAATTAATGACATCTGCTTTATATGCTGCATTGGTGGAGGTGGTATAACAGATAAGATGATGTTTGATATCACAGCCTTTCAGCAACTTTTAAGAAAATGTGAGTGCATTAAAATATCATATAAAATGTGAGTGCTCTAGGTCTGACAAACTTTCTAGACTCAAACAAGTCACTCAAGCCTATCTGTAAAAGAGTGATGGTGGATTTCAGTTATTTTCAAGCTTTTCCTCTTAAGTATTACTAATTTTGCATGATTGAATGTAAACTTTCAATGTTCTGTAGAGGAAAACCAAAGTTTGAATTTATTTAAGTTCAATCTTACTTTTATTTTAACTATTCATGTATATTTTATATTCTAATTCATGATAGGGCCATGTTTTGAAAATATTATAGCTTTTCATGAGAATGCGAGCTCTAAGTCAAACAGTATGTCAGGTATCTTATATGCAGAATTCAATTAATTTTTATTAAAATCCTTCAAGTAAGCTGTTAATATGCTTATGTTACTGAGGAGCAAACTGAGGCTTACAGGAGCTTAAATAAATGATACAGCGAGTTAGTGGTAGAGTCAGAATTCAATCAGTTTAAATGTCAACCTTTTCCCTACACCTCTTCAACAGGTAAGTAAAAACAGAGACTTCCCTGGTCATCAGTATGTAAATAAAAACATTGATTTATGGTAACTGGAAAAAGAACACAAATTGCTTGTGTGCTGTTGAGAGATTTTTCATTCAGAAGCATGAGGGATGAGAAGTTAGTCATGTTACAGGGCTGGACTTGTGAGTATAGTGTGTCATTTTTGTTTTTGATGATGTATGTGTAGTAGATAATGAATATTTTAAAAGAATATTTTGCTCAAGTTAAAAGTGTGATAAGAAAGGGAAAAGAGATAATTGACTTTGTTAGACATTGTAATTTTACCTATACATTTTTGCGAGGGCTCAAAAATATAAGAATGCAAGCAAGCTTGAATTTTTTTGTTTGGATTCTCCTTAGTGGCACAGGAGGTTAAAGCTCAGCACTGTGAGGCTGCAGCCATTGCAGTACAAGTTCAATCCTAGGCCAGGCAGGTGACCCTCATGGTGTAGGAGACTGCTCCTGACCCTCCCGAGCAGTATATTTCAGCAGTATATTTCAGTAGATCTGCCTTTTCTGCTCCCCACTCTGTGTCTGGTGAATCCTCTCACCCCCTGCATCTCTGGCCTGTACCTCAGTTCTTATATGAATAAATAAATAGGTTTTTAGAAGAGAATTTTCTGTTTCCTCTGGCATATCAGGCTTCCCTGTGGCTGACAGTAGGAAATCCAAAGTAGATGTGCCTCAAAGAACTCATGGAAGCCCTGAAAGTCAGATTAATAGAGTTTGAAAGCAATTAGCAATTTCTGTGGAAAGTAGATTTTTTTTTTTTTACTCTGAATAGGTCAGTCTTTAGGGAATGAAGAAATGGTTTCAAGAAATGGCATGATTCAAGGGAAGGTTGTAGAGAAATAGTCATAATCTTCTGAAATAATCTCAGAAGCCTAATTATTTATTTTTGAAACTTATTTGGGAGCAAAATTACAATATCACTCCCAGGGTTGTAGGGTAAGTGGTAAAAGAAGAACAAGAAAAGATGATGTACATAAGAAAAAGAAGTAATTGGCATCTCTGCCTTTTGAGAGTAGATAGTTTAGCATACCTATTATTTTGGATAAACCCTGAACTGGTAAAATATAAAGTAAACTTTGACAATATCACTCACCCACTCATGCATCTTGCCATCTTTCTTTCATACATGGTCATGTTTATTTTACATTTTAAGTGTTTGTTGTGCTTACTCCATGTCAAATTTTATCCTTTGGACATTCATAATTGAAAAATGTGATCTCTTCATTCCAAAAAGCTCAAATATGATTTTGTGGAAGTTCAAAACAAAACAATCAACCCCGCCTAATGTGAGGTAGGGGTTTAGAATAATTCAACCAGAAAAGGCTTTCCAAAGGCAATGATTAGAGATTGGCAGGTGACTGGGAAGAAGGCATATTACACATAGGAAAGAACCTGCTCTCAAAGGCATTCTGGTTGCTCTCTGTGGGCAGAATTATTTGACCAAGATTAGCTGAATTTGGACCTGGAAAAATAAAACCTCCCCAGAACCAAATGACTGAACTCCCCGAAGTTGCTGCCTGCAGTCACAGGCTAAGCTGTACGAACTCTGCTCCATGAAAATATGACACTAAGATTATTCTACTCAGAGTTCTGGGGAGTTCTAGGCAATTCCAGACTCAGTGTGAGTAGGAACAGATGACACTGATAGAGGAAAATGGCCTGAGAAGAATATGTAGGAGCTAATCACATGTTATAAAACACTACTCTAATTAGAAGAAAACATCCTTATTATTATCCCAAAGAACCTGCAGGTGTATATTTCTTCTGGCTAGTTCTGAGACCACTGTCCTTCAGACATCTTCTCAGATTAACCTTGCTTGGATTATTTAACTTTTTTTTTTTCCTGAGCTTCCTCAGCACTTTATGATAACACTGTTATTGTCCATTCCTCACTATATGATTCTTTGCTTGTTACACATTGCCAGCAGCCAATGGCATTATAAAAGCAGGCGTTGGGCTTTCTCTGTCCCTGCATCCCCAGCACTCAGGACAGAAAATGGCATATAGTGAATTAGTGGCTGCATATTGGAATTATGTGCAAAGCTTTCAAAAAATTATAATTCCTAGGTCTCTGTCTTAGAAATTTAGAGGTAGCCTGGGGAAGAACCTGGCATGAACACTTTATTTGTTTATAAAGGCCTTAAGTTATTTTAAAAATGTACAGTGACTAGGAACCTTAGAATTAGACCATCAGATTTTTGTTGTTATTGTTGTTATATTGAATTACAATGAATGCTATCCATCTTGTTTTTGGCTTGTTTATTATTTTGTTTTGTTTTTGTTAGGGAAGAGACTTGGTAAGGAGCAGCAAACTTGCTATTTAAGCAGCCACAAAATGTTCTAAATTCACCCCAGACCTAACAATACTAGGAAAATAAGATTAGTTCTAGATGCTACACACTTACTAGAAGAAAACAAAACAAAACAAAACAAAACTATATCTCAGATAATAAAAACAAAGATTTGGCTAAAGATCCATTATTTATACTAACCAACTAGGCTGGGCTCTGTCTGAGACACTAAAGGGGATGAACATTCATAGGAAAGGCTGTCTTGTTTGTAGTTGATCAAGGAAGGATTAGAAACATGGATTAAAAGTGGGATAAATGGGTATATTATGGAAAATGGAAAACTAGGTGCCCATCTGTTCATCTAGAAAAGCCATTAGGAGCCATAGATCAAATTAGGAAAAATTGAATAAATCAGATTAATTAGTTCTCAATCTCCAGAATTCATTATAGGTACTTAAGTTGTTCAGAGAAAGATATAGAGGAGAGGAAGCATACAACCTAAAAATTCCCAAAAGGAATTATTGGGGATAATAGTAAATAATAAACATATGAAATAACTGAAGACTATTTTAAATCATTATTGCGATTAGAGAACAATGAAAAAACACACATAGAGTTTAAAGCAGGACATATACATAATGTTGGGAGTTAGATGTGAGAGGGAGGTAAGAAAGAGAGAGGTATTGCTCTTGTTCTAGGAAGCAATGATTTTATCAGCACCATGGAGGGGTCACAAATTCTCCATTGGCTTGTTCTTTATCCAGATGAGTTTTGGCAGAGTTTTAATTATACACAGTTTGAACTGAAACAACAACAACAAAAAACAAACAAACAAACAAACAAACAAACAAACAAAAAACCGCCACCACCACCAACAAACCTTGATGTCTGAGTAGCCACAGATATACATCAGTAGATCAATCTTAATTCCTCAGATTTAATGCTTCTTTCTGGTCAATTTTCTTGCATATAACATTGGCCTACTTCTTCCATCCTTTTCAGGAAAGTAAAAGAAGTTCAAGTGTAAAATTTTAAAGTCTTCTTTTGATGGAAATATTTCTAAAGTTACTGGTGTAATTTATCCCTATGCAGATGTGTCAGTTTGAATAGTCTCTAAATTCTGACTAAGGCACAAGATTCTGGGTTGTTTCATGAAACCTGTCTCTGTTCTCAATCTTATGCCTATCTGAGTTGGAAGGAATTTATGGGGGAAAGAATCCACTTTAAAAAAAAAAAAAAAAACTAGAGCAGTAGAATTTTTATTTGGGGAGACCCTGCTGTGGAAACTGGGTCAATTACCACGGAATGTGTTTTCTGATGTATATGTTCCTTCTCTGGAAGATGGCAGGGTAATTAAGGACATTTTCACTGCAGGAAAGAGAATAGAAGATTGTGTATTCTTTTATTACTCTCCATCCCTGCTTAAGGACTCCTTAGTCATTGGTATGAGGTCAAGCTGTGTTGTAGACCAGTTGAGGAGGTACATATCCAGAAGCTTTCAGATTTTCCAGTCTGTTTCCATTTGTTCACCTGAAAATCTCTACAACAGCTAGTTGACACTTCATATTAACTTTTCTAATTAAATGAAATTGACATCCCATTAATAAAAAAGTGGTGATTACTTATTTTTTGTCAGGTATTTGTGCCAGACATTGGACTTAAAATAATGACACAGATCTAATCCCTAACAAGGAACTGGTAGATGATTCACAATCTATTTGTTCAACAGTGAAAGGGGGTCATGTAGGAGTAGACAGGTCATAACTCTTACTTCAGAGGAGCTTGTAGTTCAATATTTTAATGCTTTCACATAAGGCTGCATTTTAACAAGAACATTAGCCTTAAGTGAAAGAATAACATTTAATCCATGGAACTTCAAATAGCAATAAACAGAGGTGTATTTGGGAAATAATTTTGGGTGAAGAAGAATCATATTGATCCCTACAGGCACCTTCTCAGTCTTTGGCTAAAGTCATGCCAGGATTAGAGGTGGAGTCTTGATGATAAAGTAGAGGCACTATGCAGAGGAGAACAGAGGAGAAACTCTAGACTGCCAGTGGAGGAGAAGGGAGGGAGGGATGTTGCTTGTTGGGGAGTAAGTGCATGGAAGGATGAAAGTTATATTCTGAATGGCTTTCTGGATATATTAATAAAGGTTTTTACTACTGCCATTTCTTATCACATGCCCATGAATGCATGTTTTAAAATGTCTTCCAAGTGCGAAGTATGTTGTTTGTTTGACACATTAAATTATGATAATATATATGCATATATATATGTATGTATGTATGTATGTATACACATATTAGAAATTACTAATCATTAGAGTTAAGCAGGGTATCTTCTTGGAATTTATCTTCTTTTCATTCAAGCAAATAATCAGTCCATGTGGTGATAATACACAGGTGTGACTGTACCTTTTATGTTAATTTTTTTGAAATATTACAAATAGTTCAAATCCTTCCATTTCTACTTGCTACCTTAAAGAGGCCATTGCTGCAAGGCTATTTGGGCATTTATTATTGTTGTTACATTTGAAATTTATACAAAATACAAAATTGCTATAAATAGTTGCACACATATGCATGTACCTTGCAACCAAGATAAAAAGGATTCAAATCCAGCTCTGTCATGGACAGTGCTGGACTTTGAACATTAACTTATAAATTTTCTCACTTGTAACATGGGGAGAACCCATATAGAGGATTGATAAATTATTCTGTGATTTAGATGAGCTGTACATATAAAACACTTATTATTTGATATGGCATGTATTAAGTGCTCAGTAAATGTTGGAAGGCATTAATAAGAAGAATGAGTCTTAATTTACATCTTAAAATGGGGTTACTCTTATCCCCAGGGTTTTCATCAAGACATAGAGATATAATAAGTATAAAGTACACAGACACCAATTGCCTGGCAATAAGTTGTATTTTCTATCTTTTTCTCTTTATGCAATTCTATAGAGTCCTTTTCAAAGACCAACATACAGAAATAGATCATCTGTATGAGTGCCTCCAGCCAATCTCCATTCATCAGCTTTAGGATGTTATACGTTCAGAACTTGGGAGGTTTCATTTTTGCTTCTGTGGGCTGTTTGACAATTCCAGTATATTTTAATACTCCCTTTCTATTTCCCCTTCTCACATATAAAGCAAGTTAGAAAATCTAAATAAAAGCAACATATCTCTCTCGGCACAATGGGCTTTCAATAGATTCCCCCCTCCCCACCAGCTAGGAAATGAAGTTAAAAACATTAGGTAAATGGAATAAAATATTTAATAATTGTGTCTTTAGAAAAGATAATAACCCATATAACTTTATAGTGCTTTTCTGTTGGTTTAGTAGCACTGGCAACAGCAGTGTAGCTTATAAGTTCTAAAGTTCAGTGCTAGTATGAGGTGCTCAGGGAGGGAATTATTCTCTCCCAGAAACACAAGGATGGGTCCAGTGTACCACAATCCCTGGTTTAAGTCCACTCAGTCCTCTGTGGCTATGATTCCACAGGTGTGTAGAATGCCTTCTTCTTCTTCTTTTTTTTTTAATCTAATCAGAAAATAGCTCTATTTATTTTCACACATGATTATTGTGAAAAAATTCCAACAGATTATGGCAAGTTAAAGTTGTTCCTTTAATTTCTCATCTCTCTTTCTTCCCCCACTCATGGGTAACACTGTAAATACTTTACCATACATTTCTTCATACATATCTTTTAAGATACAGAAAAACGTTTTTAGGAACATCAATGGGCTCATATTACATGTGGTGCTCTATAGACTCTTTTTACTGCACATATTAAGGATCTTTCAGGTGAAAACATAACTACCTTCCCCTACTAGAATTTGCATCACTCATATGATAGAATCTCTGACCTGGGGACATTTATCTTGCTTGCTACACATGGATATTATAAACAGTACACAATGCTATAAACAGCTGTGCACACACATGTTTGCCTGATTGTTTACTTTGGAAAAATTTGCAGGATGATTTGGATCTACAAAGTGCTGCCACCCTCTTTTTATTGCCATGATACCAGAAGATGGAGGCAATGGCAGTGACAAGTCTGGACTTGTGTCAACAGGCCTAGGTTAGCAATGGGATTGGGACTTAAAAGGTCTGTGACCACAGCCAGGACTTCAACCTTTTCTGTAAATCTGAGATAACATTGGTATTTCCCTCATTTTATAACTTCTTGCAGGATTCCTTAAGTTAATGTAAGTTTGATGAATATATAGAATCTCACAGAAGCTTAGAAAATAGGGCCCTACATGGTGGTACAACTGGTTAGGACTCAGCACTGCAAGCTAGCTGTAGCCACTTCAGTGAGAGTTCAATCCCCAGCCCGGGAGGTGATCTACATGGCGCAGCAGACCTCTCCTATCTCGCCCATTGCTACCTTCAGCAGTGTACTTTGTCAATCTGCCTTTTCTGCTCCCCACTCTGTCTCTGGTGAATCCTCTCACTGCCCCTGCACCTCTGACCGGTACCCCCAGTTCTGTATGCATAAATAAATCAATCTTAAAAAAGAAAAAAGCTCAGAAAATATTAGCTGCTATTGTGAGATTAGCTACAGTTTTTCCAAAGCAAGTCTGATATTGTGGGTTCCATTCTGTTCAATTTACACATGAACAAGGTTCAGAGGTAAGATTGGTTCAGAGGTAAGATTGGTAGGAACAGTGTCAGTGGTAGATCCATGAATTTCCATAGTACTGAAAAGCACTGCCTGAAGCATCCTTACCACGGTGCTTATCTCCTAGAAAGAACATGGGAGAGAGCTTGGGTTCAGTGCTTAACTCCCTATGGACACATCATTTCTGGGCAAGTTACTAAATCTCTCTTACCCTCATATTTCACATGTATGACTTCACTGGGGTTTTCAATAAAATAAATAATAGTGTAGAGGTTAAGTCTAAGAGCACCATTCCTGGCATACAGTGTTGACCTCAAAGACTTGTTAGTTAGGTAATGTGATATTCAAATGAGAACCTATATCTTTTCCTTTTCATTATGTCCTTCTGCCACCAATCCAAGTGCTCACCTTCTAGAGAAGGTTGATCTGAGGAGTCAGACACCAGGACTAAATTGCTCCAGTCCTCACCCAGGACAAGAGGTTTCCGAGTGGATAGGAGAAGCAGAGATGATGAGCTACAGCAAAATCCCCCACCCAGCTTTGCTGAACTCTCTTTCTTCTCTAAATCATCAGCAGCTTCTGTCCCTTGCTTCAAGCAATCAGGTGTTGTATGGTAAAGACAAGTCTTTTGAAATGGAAATCATCTCACAGAACAAGAGAGAAGATAGACAATGCTAAGCTAAAACTCATGAGGAAAATCATTTTACTATAGGGGCTATAGGAGGGGGTGACTCTGCTGTTATTATTTTTTTGAATGTTAGGATACTTTTTATCCCTTGAGAGGGTTTGTGGTTCCATCACAATAAGAAAGGAGTAGAAAGACCTCTTCTATCAGAACACAGAGCAAAGAGAAACAGTAATAGTCATAGATTGCAGCTATTGCATATACAGAATATGCATTTCTCTTTGGTTAAAGAAAAATAAATGACTTTGGCTTTCCTTCTGTAGCTGACCTTGTGATCCTCATCTTAGTACTGAATAGGACTAAATACTAATCAGACAGAGGGGCTGGGATTGTCTTTGGCCTGAGCACCAGGACAAGGCTCCCTGCATGCTAGAGCAGAGGGAGCAGCAGGTGGGCATTTGCTCCTCAAAACAGGGTTTTCATTCTAGCCCTGATTACATTACTTGTCTCACATTATTGGTCACATAATCTTGGGGGAACACCCCCTTCTTAAAGTAGAAGCTTGCCTGTCTATAAAATTAGAAGTTGCACTGAATTCAGAAACTCAAATAACTACATAATAGCATCACATTTTTTTATTTTGCATTATCAATGTATTTATAATGTTTCTAATAAATCATCTCACTTATAAACATGTAAGCATGAAAATTTAGATATCCCTATAAAAATGATAGGTTAAATATAGTCACACATTTTGTTCTCCCTTGAAAGCCCACTGAACAAAAGGAAAAGTAAAAATTAAAAATAAATATAAAATATTTTAAAATTTTATTAAAGTAGCATTGGTTCATAATATTATGTAGGTTACATGAGTATAGCATTATAATTCAACATCTACATATTAACATGTGACAAACTTGCACACTCTAAAACAGGGTCTTGTTATCCACTACAGAAAGAAAAAGAAAACTGTTAGTATTAAGGATTTTTAATAGAATTAATGTGCATAGAGAGAACAGAAGAGAGGGTAATAGTTTTACAATAAAATACCCCAAATTACCATCTTCCCATGGGCCAGTGCCCAGCCAAATAAGATTGGCCTGAAGCAGGACCACTGAGGCCTGAAAGTTTGCCATAAATCTGAGCCACCTTTTGGCAGAGAAATACAGGAAAGTGTTTCTGAAGTAGGACCAAGAAAGCTGGTACAAAAGGAGACAACACATCAAGGTAACTGCTGCCATTGTCAGACACTCCCCATGAGTGTCTCACCCACATGTTTTTCCCAAGTGTCTCTACGTGTCTCTCCTCTACGTCTCCTTTCCAGCAATACCAGGGTGTAGTTGGCCTGCCAAGCAAGAACTTACCTTTTAACCTATCTCCTTTCCATGTCATATAGCCTCACCTGGCTGCTCAGCTCCACCCATAGTTCCCAGTAGTTTGTCTAAGGTGACTGTATTTAAGTGGGGGCAGGGAATATGAGCCTATGTATACTATGTGATTACCGCCAAATGACTAGTTTCTATCATCTACCAAACCATTGACCCCTTTCACCTGTTTCACTCTCTCTTCTGGTAACCACCACCCTGCTAGTATATTCTAAGAATTTGCTTTCATTTGTTTTGTTAGTCTGATATCTGTAAAGATGGTAGATAAATGCAATAGTAGCATGTTTCACACTATTGTGAAAGCTGCTGGAAAAAAAAAAAGAAGCAAAGGAAGTTTTTTCAAAATATTAAGGTAGACATCATATCAAAAAATAATAAATGACCAGAGCCAACAATGGTGATTCATAAGGTAACAATGGGGAAAGCTGAAAAGACTTCCATTCCAAAGCAATGCTTTCCCCCCATTTCAGGAAATGGGACTAGTAGGGATCCTTATAGATGGGATGAAGGAGAAACACTCAAGCAAGAAGGATCAGTTGCACATCTTTCTAAGCAGCAGCCTGACTCTACTGCTGGAGGTTTATCTATGAAGGAGATAAAAGAGAGGCATCTGGATTGGGAGACACTGGTCATGATTTAGGACAGCAATGCCATACTGAAAACACGGTTTCCAAGCATGGTGTCTGGGAACCTGACTTCCCAGCACTTTCCTCCCACTCAGTCGCTGTCTTGCTGGCAGCTAGACTTTAACCCTTTTGGCAACAGATCAGAGAATTCCTGACTGTGGAATGTGACCTGCCAGAGAAGAAAGACTTGTATATATGAAATTTGAGTCTCTCCAACTTTGAGTCTAAACTGCAGCCCTTGGCAGTCATGTTCACAGAAAACAAGCTCTGCTTGCATGCTCAGCATTGGAAAACAGCATGAGTCACCACACCAAAATGTGAACTTACCACCATAGTGAGAGAACTCAGGACAAACTCTAATATGGAAGAGAGAGTGCAAAAAGCAAACAGAAGAGAAACCACATGGAAAAACAGACTTCAAGGCAAAGCAAACTTTTAAAAATGGAATTTAGAAAAATAGATGAAGAGGCAGTCTTGAATCAGGGAAAAGGTAGTATGAAAAACAAACATGCAAAGAACCAAAAGGAACCTCTGGTTTTTCTTCCAGATTATACTTTTTTTCTTTTGCGGAATGAAAATTGTACAAGAAATGAGCATTTGTTATAAGTTACAATGTAGAGAAAAATGTGGTACAAACTAAAAATATTTTCAACACTAAATACCAATCAAACCAAAATTATACTTCAACTATATGGGAATTGAGAAAAGTGGGAAGTAATGGGGTTCCTAATGGGAAACCCTTATCTTCTTGGATGGAGAGTTAATAAATAATGCCTGAAAGTGAACACATTTTTTTTAAGTGATGTACCATTATTTCACATTCTTGTTAATATTTTGACAGTATAGGATTTCTCCCTGCAAATGTGGTCACCATTTTAAAAAAATATTTATTTATGTATATAAGAACTAGGGTAGAGGCCAGAGGTGCAGGGGGGTGAGAAGATTCACCAGAGACAGAGTAGGGAACAGAGAAGCAGATTACTGAAATACACTGCTGAGGGGAGCAGCCAGCAGATGAGGAGAGGTCTGCTATGCCATGTGGGTCAGCTCCCGGGCAGGGGATTAAACTCATGCTGAAGTGGCTGTGGAGAACTTCGTAGTGCTAGCCTGATGTGCCATCAGGGAGGGCCCCAGTGTGGTCACCACATTTAATCAACATATTTTTAGTTTCATGGTTATAAATACCAGAATATAATTAACAACAACTATATTAACTAAAAGAAATAAAGAAAATCTTCTAGCAAGGGCGACTTCTGTTTTTTTATTGTTTGTTTTTAAACTCTATAAATTTATAACTTTTATAAAAGTAAACAAGTTTTTATATTGCTACTGTAAGCAGTCTATGTCACTTATGTAAAAGCAGAATTCCCAAATGATTAAAAATAGCATCTTATGCAATTGGATAATGAGCATGTGTCCAAGTTTTATTTAATGAATTAGGGAACAAGCTGAACAATAGAACTGGTTAAAAAGTATTTAAGATTCTTGATGCTTTTATGTCACAAAGAGATGCTTACTTGCAGTTGTCCTTTAGTGCAAGGCAAGTAAACTTTCTACATAGCAATGTAAGTACAGACCTTAGTAAATTAGGAAACAAATATCACACTTTTATCATCTTTCTACAAATCTCATGTAATATTTCTGGTGTTCTAACCTGTTGTGATGAGTCAGTCAAACAAAGTTATATTTCCTAGGAAGGTACAGGACTCACTTCCTTTATCTCCAAAATGGTTTAGTAAAAATGCTTTATTTAAAAATTCCTACCACCATGAGTATATAAGAAATTACATTCGCATTCCATAGTATAAAAGAGATACAGTGGGTGAGATATTGTTAAGGCTCCATGCAGAATAATGTGAGAATCATTATCTAATCCAAATCTTAAATTTACCTTGCTGGTTGTGAGGTTTTTACCAAACTTGCATCTTCTTATAATCCAGGGTTCTTCCCCCTGATTATATTGCCCGATTCACACACACACACACATTAATTCATCTCCCACCTAGTCAATATTTACCTAGAATAATACTGCTGAATATACTGAGGGAATTACAGTATGGCATCATTCAAGTCCACAGGGGTGCACTGGCCAAAGAAAGAAAAGCAGAACCATGCAAACAGGTCAGATTAAGTTCTCTTAACAGTGACAGTACTGATATTTTAGATCAGATAATCCATCATTATAAAGGATTAGCTTATGCAAAAGAAAACAAAATCTTGCAATCTTCATTTTGTTTTATTTCCAAGTCTTGGGCCTTTTCCCCAAACACTTGACATAAATGTAACTTAAAAATAAATGTAGGGGCCCTCCCTGCTGGCGCAGAGGGTAAAGACTCAGCACTTCAAGTTAGTCATAGCCGCTTCAGTGCAAGTTCGATTCCTGGCCCCAGAGGTGATCCACATGGTGCAGCAGACCTCCCCTGTCTTGCCTGCTGATCCTCTCAGCATGTACTTGGTCAATCTGCCTGTTCTGCTTCCCACTCTGTTTGGTGAATCCTCTCACTGCCCCTGCACCTCTGACCTGTACCCCAGTTCTGTATGCATAAATAATCTTAAACAAAAGTAATGCAATAAAACTAAAATAGTTTTAATTAGTTCTAGCTAGATGCTGTTGTATGTGCTGATTTTTTCCTGTGGACTTCCCTCTTCCTTAACAGAGGAGTTTTACATGAACAAGAGAAGCATTAAGTCCATATTAGCAACAGAGGAAGATTTGCAACCATAGAAGTGTTGAAAAAAAATTACAAAAGGAAATACCTTTTATATAATCTGATTCCAGATTATAAAATGGCTGTGTCTGTGAATTATTACTTTAAATCATCTCAGAATTGCATGTTATTGTTTATTGAGAAGACTGTGTAGAATCAAAAGTTCTGAATTGCAGAGGTTCTGAACTGCATTTCATAAAGTACAAGGGTTGATTTAAGACCAAGGGTGAGCAAAAAGACAACCGCCACCTGTCCAGTTTCCACCCCTCCTTCTGCTATGTTATATATCAGCCTTATACATGAGATTTCATTTAAAGAAAGGACTCCCAATTCTTTCCAATTATTACAGCCTATAATTATTAAAAGAAAGAAATCACTATTATTTGAGTGTCTCTAGTTTGGATGGATTCATTTCTTTTCCAGGATCATCATAGGAAGAATGCCTTTGTCATTTCAATTATAAGTCACTGTTTAGTTCAGCCCTGAAGACACTATCCTAGAATTTCCCTCCATTTACCCAGCACTGCAGCAATTAACAGTGGGTGATTTGTGGCTGCATTTTTACTGCTTCGTACAGGTTTATCATCTTGAAAGTTTTCCATTTGCATATGTGCTATACATTCTTTGGTTGACATTTAGATATCATCCAGAGTTTAGATTATGCATTGCCTTGTACTGCACTTTCTGCTACGTGCAGAGAATTCAAAAGCCTGGCCAGAATGCTGATGCAGACCAAGAGGAATATGAGTTGCCACTAGTACTCATGGAGGGCTTACTATGTGCTAACCTTTAGTATCGAGGACTTTACCTGCATTACCTCACTTAATCCTTAAGCTAGTACTTGAAGGCTTCTATTGCTTGTCAACTTTTATAAATAAAGAAACTGAAGTCACAGAGGAGAAGTAATTTGCCCAAGGTCACCAGCTCAAGTGAGCAGCATTGAGATTCAAACTCAAGTCTGTCTGATCCTGAAGCACTCTGTTACATAGCCTCCCACACTGAGAGTCTTCAGAGTAAAGTGAATTAAATTGGACAGATTCCACTTTTAAATACCAAACTTCTTCAGCAGTCTAATTGCTGCTCTTTGGACTAAGAAGGAATGGCTATTTAAAAGAAGTGGGGGACAGGAGGTCAAGAGAAAAGGAATTTTGTTATCTCTATTGGTTAAAGAAGAAATGTAATCCTGGAGGGAAAAAACTAGCATCAAATGGAAACCATTATGTAAGCTTTCTGTAGACTTAGGATGATTAAATTGCCAAAGAAATTCAGAAAAGATAAGGGAGTAACGAATATGTATCACTAAAGATTTTTTAAAAGGGAATGAAAAGATTAGAAATCACTGAAGTCAGAAGTTGACCCACTTGAAGGCAGGCTCATATCATTTGACAAAAGGTAGCAGACCGATGAGGCCCGGATGTAGATCCATGTTCATCTGCCATGGTGAATTTGGCCAGGGAACAATTTCTGGAGCCAGACTGTCTAATTTGAATCCTTTTCCCTTCGCTTTCCAGTGGGATGATGCTGGACAAGTTATTTTAACATCTCAGTACATTGTAGACCACAATATCTCTCATCTTGTGAGATGAACTGAAGTGTTTAATAGGGTCCCAGACATTTAGGAAGCATTTAAAAACATTCTCTGTTGTTGCTGTTATTACCATGGACCTCATATTTACCTAGTGCTAAAAATAGGATATTATAAGTCAGCCAAACTTTTTGAAGAATAAAGAAGCAGAGAAGAGAGAGAAAGTTACCTGCAGCCAAGAGATAAAAGGTGATGTGCTTTCCCCCACCCCTGAACCTCAAGAGGAAAACACCAGATATGAGGATAAGGCAGGAAGCTGAGAGTTGGCTAGAGTGATTAGAACATGATGTTGTGTTTCCATAAAATATATATTCTGATGCAAGCTCTGAGGGGAGGTGGGCACAAGCATCCTCTTGTCAAACAGGGCTGGAGAATCAGGGATTCACCAAAATGCATAAGTGAGTCTGAAACGAGAGAGTGAAAAAGTTCAGAGTCATTCACTGTTGGGTGCTGATTGTTATGGAAAGCAGGTTGGGGGTGGGGGGAGGATTGTTTTTAGTAAAAGCATCTTCTTTCTTTTTCTTCC